>NW_027500319.1:0-90449 GCF_021521415.1 Bidens hawaiensis
GGGGGGGGGTGTTATTGTAAAAACAAGTAGTTTTATAGGAATAGTAGGAATAAATCTGGACCCTTAGATCATGACATCCAATGGTTAAGATTAGAAGTTACCAAAAAACCATGTAGTTACTTAATTTTAGCCTTCTCGTGTAGTTTCTTAGGGGGATAATTGTCCAAACTGTGTTATAATCACATGTAACCGTCCAAATCAAAATAGGCAGTAGCGAATATCAGGGCTACTTTCAAGGATACTTTGAGGAATTTGAAACACTATGGGTCTGTTTGGTATGAAATAATAGAATGGGCGATGGAATGAAACGAGCCAGGAATGCAATTTGTTAGTGCATATTGTCTATTGCTTAGGTCTTGTGTTGTATGTCTTGATAGTAGTGATTTGGAATGTTTTGTAATGTTTAAAACAAAAGAGTTGTACGCCGTATAACTTACACGGTGTATAAGTCCAAGTATGCCTATATATAGGTTGCTTGGATATTGTGTTCATTTGTCCTTCTGGTTTATTTTGTACCTGCTCTTGTTGTACTATCAATGAATAAAGAAGAGTAAAGAGATATCTTTGAGTTTTTCACCTTGTTATGGTTTCCGCACTTAATATTGTAGATTAGATATCATCGTGGATGTTCGTACACGTCTATCTTCGATCCTTTGAGGTTCTTTTACAATTGACGAGGTAATGGAATGAATCATTACCATTTCATTGAGATGTTTGGTTACCATGTGGGAATGGAATGAATTACTACCTTGTGTTGTTTAATAGGCTAGAAAAAGCCGAAATGAAATAAAAATGGTGGTGATAGGCGACGGGTGGCTGTGATAGGCTGCAAGTAGTAATAGTAGTGGGTGGCGGTGGTGATGGGCGGGAGCTAGGAGTCATGGTTGGTGGTGATGGGTGGATAGGTGGTATTGACAAGCAGTGGTGGCGGGTGGTGGTGGGCGATAGATAGTGGGGGTGATGGTCAGGAGCGATGGTTGGTGGTGGTGGGCGGCGTTGGTAGGCGGTGGTGGCTGGTTGATGATGGTGGTGGTGGTGGTTGGTGGTGGCAACGGCGGGGGGTGGTGGCGGCGGTGACTAGTGACGGTGGGTGGTGGTGGTGGTGAGAGTGAAATGGGTGGTAGTGGGGGGGGGGAAGTTTGTAACATCATGCCCCTCGCACCACCAATATTGTCCGCTTGCCCACGAAGAGTTCACTGATTTATTTTTGGTTGTCCGGGTGGAGACTTCCCATGAGGTCACCCATCCGGCTACTACTCCCACCTGAGCACGCTTAACTGTGGAACACTCCTCTCATCCACTACCGTTAAGCCCAAAACACGTTGGTGATTTAAGAGGCGGGACATTTACTTATGAACCAAGGATCTCTCATTTCCACGGCCGATGTGGGATTTGCCTAGGGTGTTACAAACAAACCCCCTTTTGGGATCATCATCCTCGATGAGGTTTGCCCCACCATCCAATCCAGGGTGTGGGATTCGCCTAAGGTGTACCTCGCGACACCCCCGGGGACTCACTGTCTCTGAAGAGTTTTGCCCCACCATCCCGAACGGCACAAGAGTGGCTCCGGATACCACTCTTGTAACATCCGGCCCCTCACACCACCAATATTGTCCGCTTTCCCCAAGAAGAGATCACAGATTTGTTTTTGGTTGCCCAGGTGGAGACTTCCCAGGAGATCACCCATCCTGCTACTACTCCCACCTGAGCACGCTTAAATATGGAACTCTCCTCTCGTCCACTACCGTTAAGCCCAAAACACGTTGGTGATTTAAGAGGCAGGACATTTACTTATGAACCAAGGATCTCCTGTCCACGACCGATGTGGGATTTGCCTAGGGTGTTACAGTGTTGGAGGTGATATGGATGGAATGAAAAAAAAAACAAGGGTGATGGATGGAACGAATTTGAGGTGTTTTAGGGGGGAATGGAATGGACATGGTAATAGGTGATTCCATTCTATTGATCAACCAAACACATTTTTTTTGTTCCCTCACAATGGTTCATTCCAATCCATCTCTCATTAGTTATTCTTGCATACCAAATACTATCTATTTTTTAATATAATTCCTTAATCAAGAATTCCTAGATGAGTTAATAAAAAATAGCCCCCAATTTTGTTTTTTAATACAATTTCTTAGTTCTTAATATAATTTCTTAATGTCATATAGTAGCAAATCACATGTGATGTGAATGATGTTAGAGCATTCACATTCAGTTCCCTATCATATATCCATATATATATTATATAATTACACTAAAAATTACTATTGTTTCTCTCACTTTTTCAATTAGCCAATACACTTTTATAACTTTATCAGTATCATTTCTCTCTACTTACTTGCAACCACTTTTAGAAAATATTAAAATATTATACAGTATGAATAGTAAAACCCCAAATTTAACTTTTTCGTATAACATTTTCTCTTTTCTCTACTCATAATCACTTATAACGATATCATGTGCTTTTATGAGATACATAACACCGTTTCACTAATATGGAATATTTTAATATAAATCAATCATGTACTTATACAAACACTTACTACGGATGCAAGATGTGTATGTGGTATTTGACAAATAAATGGATCGAAAATATGGACCATAATTGCAAATTCAGGAAATGAGTTAACGGTGGTGAAAGTCAAGATCCCATAATTGTAGGAACTAAACTGTTTTAATGAATTTTTAATTAATAAATGGAAATATAAAATTACATAACTACCCTTTATGAAAATTAAAAGTAATTCCACATGTCAATTTAGTAATAGTTCTTAACTTCTTATTCTTATTTAAACAGTTAAACTTTTATATATATATATATATATATATATATATGATTGATTTCTTTTGAGAATCACTTTGAGTTTTAAGAACTCGAAAGAACTTAACTTAACATTTTTTTTTATTTTTTTACATTACGTAATATATGTAGGTTACATGCATGTAGAAAATTACATAATTTTTTAGGCACCGAGTCGACTTTTTATATAGATGTAATGGACGTTTAAATTAGTGTAATCACTGTGCATCTTTATTCTCTCTCCTACTTAATTTTCTAATCAAATTTAATCTTAACCATATAATCTAATCTATTTAATTAAATGTGTGGTTAAGAATGAAGTTCTTAAATTCTTAAAACTCAACATGGTTCTCAAATTATCTCTCCCATATATATATATATATATATATATATATATATATATATATATATATATATATATATATATATATATATATATATGATCAGGATCATGTGAGAACTTTTTGGGAATTGAGAACTATGAGAACCATTTTGGACCACAAAAAAACCCAAAAATAAAAAAATCATAAAACAAAAAAAACACACAAAAATAAAAAAAGTAAAAAAACCAAAGTTCTTATTTATTATCCCGGTTTCTAAAAAAAATTCTCGGTTTAGCTAAATTATACATATACATATATGTATAATATGTACATATATGTACACACATGTTTTTTTCCTATACACATATGTATAATTTAAGGTAAATGATAATGTACATATGTGTACATTACATAATTAGAGATTAAATGAAAGTATACATATGTGTATAGGTATAATAAGAATTAAAAGAAAAAAAGTCGGTTTTTTTTATTATACATATATGTATAATATGTACACACATGTTTTTTTTCCAATACACATATGTATAATTTAAGGTAAATGATAATGTACATATGTGTATATTACGTAACTAGAGATTAAATTAAAGTATACATATGTGTATAGGTATAATACGAATTAAAAAGAAAAAAAAATTCGGTTTTTTTTAATGAAACCGGAATGAAATATAAGAATTTTGGTTTTTTTACTTTTTTAAAATTTTCGGTTTTGTTTGTTTTATAATTTTTTCAATATTTTTTAGAGGTTTTTTTAGTAATTCAAAATGGTTCTCAAAGTTCTTAATTTGCCAATGGTTTTCTTAGGATCCTTACCCTATATATATATATATATATATATATATATATATATATATATATATATATATAGGGTTAGGTTAGAATAAAAACCCACTTGAGTTGTGAAAACTCTAGAAACTCATTCTAAACCACATGTTTTTAATTAAAGATTAAATCTTGTGGTCCACAATTAAAGTTAATAAAAAATGTAAAAGTTTATTTACATTTTCTCTCTCCTGAAAACATATATAAAAATTTCTAAAAAAATGTAAAAAAAATTGCAAAACATTTTTTTTTATGTTTTCGATGTTTTGTATTAAATGTAACAACATATATTACATGTAACAAAAAAAAATGATGTTACATAGGGTTTTCACGAGTTTTCTCAACTCAAGAGGGTTTTCAAACTATACTTCTCCTATATATATATATATATATATATATATATATATAGTTCTTGGATCAAATAAAAATTATTCTTAACATTAAACAGTAAAAACCAATTTACTGTTATTATTATGTTTGTTTTTATAAGTGTTTGTTGTTAATTATCGTTCGTATTTGTTGATTTCTGATTGTAAGACATCATAAGTATTTGTTGATTTGCATTTGTTGTTATTATTAGTTTATTTTCTTATACTGTTATAAGTATTTGCTTGTATTATTTGTTTGTTATTATTAGGTTTTTTCTTTGTTATTATAAAGCATTGCTTATGTAGATTGATATTGTAGTTGGTATTGTTTCATAGGTTCTCATTTTTGGTAGATTGGTATTGTTTCCTACGTTCTCATGTTAAAATCATTTTGTACATTAACCTTCTCCTATATATAGTTTCAAGATCAAATACAAATTATGTTTAACATAAAAACAGTGAGAACCAATTTGCTGTTATTATTATGTTTGTTTTTTTAAACGTTTGTTGTTATTTTTTGTTCGTATTTGCTAATTTCCGATTATGAGACTTTATGTATTTGTTGACTTGCATTTTGTTGTTATTGTTAGGTTTTTTCTTATGTTGTTATAAGTATTTGTTGTTGTTATTTTAATGCTAATTTTGATTATTTTGTTGTTATTATTAAGGTTTTTTCTTTGTTATTATAAAGCATTGCTTATGTAAATTGGTATTGTTTCCTACGTTCTTATTTTTGATAGATTGGTATTGTTTTCTACATTCTCATGTTAAAATTATTTTACACATGAACATTCCCATATATATATATATATATATATATATATATATATATATATATATATATATATATAACCTGACCCATTTCAGTTGGTACCAAACTTACATGTTTACGTTATTATTTTTATGCATAAAACCTCCTGGGTATATTATCTAAAAATTTCTTTATCATTAATGAGATATTATCAATTTATAATCATCATCATCATCATCATCATATGTGACAAACTAATGATGTATAAAATAAGTTAAATATTTAGACAAACGTTTAAACAAAACTCCGTTAAAAATAAAACAAATCATTACAAAAAATAAAATAGCAAAACGATTAAAATATGAGATGGATTTGCGATTACTTTTGAAAGTCGTAACGGGTTTGAGAGGGGTATGGGATTTGCAATATTCCTGAAAACATAGCCCCATTTACCTTGAAAATATTATTATTTAATTCTTTAGTTAAGTTGTTTTATTTATCCTCATTTTTTTTATATTTGGATATACCATAAAATTGTGATTACTTATATGTTAAAACTTGTTTATAAAAATTATTTGTTGTAATTGATTAGTTATTAAACACATTTTATCATAATAATATTTTGTAATTGATTAATTGTTACACATCCGATGTAATTAACTAGTTGTACTTTGTCAAAACTCGATAAATACTCCACGGATTTTGGGTCGGGTCTATCGACTGGTATTTTTAAAAAGATAACGGGTATACCCGGAACCCATAGATTTGCCCGATACCTGACGGGTAACCACCCGACAAATACCTTATTGGTATAGAACGGGTTTGGGAGGGACTTTGGTAATTAAGTATGGGCTTAGGAATACCTAAATCCGTTCCAAAACCTACCCATTATCATCGCTACTAATGCATGCAAAAAAAAAAGCATTAACTACGTAAATAAATAAATGATTTAGTAAGCTATATTAAAATGGGTAAGCCAACCATCACCTTAATAGCTGGTGTGCGTATAAATATAAGTTGTATCTTTATTACATTCCGCCTCGTTTTAAAGAGATTCCTATGTAATAGAGGTACTAAAATCTTAAATATACATCACACGATGGTGAGGCTTGTGGCTCATTTAATGGTGTTTTGTTTAATCGTTCTTGTTATGCTGGTTTCTTATCGGTGTAAGTTCTTTACAATCTATTTCAGGCTTCTTAGTAAAATTTTAATTTTGGATATTCCTTTAGTCTAGTACTCATCCAAGTAATCACTAATAATAATAAAATAAAAATTTGTAGTTGACAAAGTTAAATAAATATGTTATTTTATATGCAATGTATATACAGGAGAAGGTGAATATAGGGTTGTTAGGCATATAAGCTTACATGTTAAACCCATCAAAACTACATCGTTTTAATTAAAACCATCTAAAAAATTAATAAAGTCTTTTTATTTTGGCGTTTTTCTGGATCTCCATCAATTTCGTCACTTTCATAGGCAGCGTCTTCCTCATTTATGACTAAAATTTCCTTCAAACCCATTTGCATGCCTTTTTTCGATCCATTATTAAAGAGGATTTAGTTACACTTTCACGTTACTGTGCAATCAAAGTTTAACGAATTTTTTTTCTCGAAATGGAATGTTTTCTATTTTCATTTATGTGTGTAGGTTTATAACCCCACCGATTCGAAAATTTTATCGTTTGTTGCATTATTTTTAAACTAATCTGAATAGGTGAAATTCATATTAAAGGATATCCTCTAAATCTTTGGATGCGTAAAATTCAAAATTTACAAAACAAGCAGATTATTTGAGATAATAATAACAACAAACAAATGAATGAGTGTCTTTTGGAGATCGATTTGGTGAAAGATGGGTTGAAATTTGATTACGAGAAAGATGAACAACTAAATGTATAGTAATCGATGAGATAATTTTGAAACTAAGATATGTAAACAATTTATTGATTTGTTATTAGATGGTTTAATTAAAACGACGTAGTTTTGAAGGTTTCGTATGTAAGATTGAATGCCTAAGAGCATTCCCAGCCCGTTCCCTATCCCTATCTCTGTAATTACACTAAAAAACACTACATTTCTCTCTTCTATTCAATTAAATAATACTTTTTTATACCTTTATCATTACAGTTTTCTCTCTCCATCCTATAATTTACAAAAAATCACTACATTTTCCCTAAATTTATAGAAAATCACTACATTTTCTCTCTCCACCCTATAATTTACACTCACAACCACTCACAACCCCACCCTATAATTTACAAACCCTCCTCATATAATTTTAGAGGATGGGTTGGGAATGCTCTAACAACCCTATATATATAGGGGAGGGATAATTTGAGAACATTGTTGAGTTTTAAGAACTTTAAGAATCCTATTCTTAACCACACATTTAATTAAATAGGTTAGGTTATGTGGTTGAGATTAAATCTGATTAAAAAAAATAAGTAGGAGAGAGAATAAATAAGTACATCGATTATACTAATTTAAACGTCCGTTAGACTTATGTAAAAAGTCGATTTGGTGCATAAAAATGTTGTAATTTTTCTACGTACATCTAACCTACGTATATTACATATATGTAAAAAAAATAAAAAAAAAATTGTTGCGTTAAGTTCTTTCGAGTTCTTAAAACTCAAAATGATTCTGAAAAGAAATCAACCCTATATATATATATATATAGGAGATTTCAAATGAGAACCCCATTGAGTTTTAAGAACTCGAAAGAACTCAACATAACGATAATTTTTTCGAATTTTTTTTACACATGCGTAATATATATAGGTTACATATACGTAAAAAATTATATAATTTTTTACGCATCGAGTCGACTTTTTACACATGTGTAACGGACATAAAAGTTAGTGTAATCACTTGCATCTTTATTCTCTCTCCTACTTTGACTTTTTGATCAGATTTAATCTCAACCACATATTCCAATCCATTTAATTAAATGTGTGGCTAAGAATTGAGTTCTTAAGTTCTTAAAACTCAACATGGTTCTCAAAATATCCCTTCCTATATATATATAGGGTAAGGTTAAAATGAAAACCCACTTGAGTTGGGAAAACCCGCGAAAACCCTATGTAACATCGTTTTTTTTTATTACATGTAATATATGTTATAACATTTAATACAAAACATTGAAACATCAAAAAAAAAATGTTTTGCTATTTTTTAACATTTTTTTACTAATTTTTATATTTGTTTTCAGGAGAGAGAAAAAGTTATATTTATATTTACATTTTTTATTCACTTTAATTGTGGACCACAAGATTTAAACATTAATTAAAAACATGTGGTTGAGAATGAGTTTCTAAAGTTTTTACAACTCAAGTGGGTTTTTATTTTATACTTAACATATATATACATATATATATATATATTATCAAATGTTACTTGATCAAAGTTTTTCAACCAATTCATCAATTGCACTTTAATTTTTTTGAAACACAAGTTATAATAAGATTTTTTTATACCTTTTTAAATATATTCAAATTTAAAGGAGCCACAGTATTTGCTTTATTTTTCATACATTATCTAGCAGTCTATGCATTTCCAAGTAGCACCGTAATGGCGTAATCAACATCAACATTTATGGATTTATAGGTGAAAAAGATAAAGTTAACGTCATATCCTTAGATGCACCACCACCAAAAAAGGGTGCACCTGTACATTGTGTTAAATCAAAGGATGAAAACCTGTATTGTTGTTGTAACGACCACAGTGTTAAAAAAAATGGTGCAGCATCGAAGAACAAATGTGTGAAGAGAAGTGTAAGAATTATAAACCCAATTGATATTATTGTGGGATAATTATATAATAAAGAATGTAATATATATATATACATACACACACAGTGGCGGATCTATATTAAAATCTTAGGGGTAACGTTTAAAAATTTTCTTTTACTGTATTTTATACAATGTAAACAAAACAATACAGAAACGTGATCACTCTTTGGGTTTTGAAAACTTGAAATCGATCAATTACATCATCTTCTTTTACTTTATCAAATGTTTATCTTTCGACCATACAAATTAAAGCATTGTTCAAATACTCATCACCCATTTGGTTGCGCAAATCCGTCTTGATAAGCTTCATTTTAGAAAAAAAAACATCTCTCAACGAATGCAGTTGCAATCAGTAAAACCAACATTAACTTTAATATTCGACAAACCAAAGAAAAAGTGGTGTGCATTCCAATTTCCACCGTACAAGCAACGTCACACATTTCATCCAATTTTGTAAATTTATCATCTTCCTTTAAAGGAGTGTGATAAAAGGTCGTAAAGTCACCCGATATACAACCCTTTTCTTCATTACTAAAATAATTTGGATGCATCTCGAAAAATGAAACTATCTTGTATGTGTCAAACTTAGAAAACGAATCATAAGGATTTAAACCATGCATATTTTTTAACAAATTAGTTGAGACCTCACTGAATCTATTTAATATATTCACATAAATTGTCGTCACTTCTTATAATATAAATTAGAGAACTTGATAAATAAATTTATAAAGACTATAATATTAATTTAGAAAAGGATGTACTATATATAATAACAACAGGGTAATCAGAATTTTTTTAAAAAAAAAAGCTCATTAAAAGCTAAATTTTAATGAACTAAATAAAATAACAAATAAAAGTCGTTCAAATATAAAGAAAACAAGTATAACGATAAAAAAATCTACTTTTAATCAAGTTAAATTATATAACAAGGAAATAAATGAATAGAAGGACCATTTAAAGTTTGACCATTAAAATATTTAATATTAAATTATGTGTTATATTAGTGTTTCACGATTCCATCTTTTGTTTTTAGTTTTACCTTAAACCTATCAAAAAACTTAGTTAACACTTTGGGCCTTAATATAACAAAGGCCCGACAACTCATGATATGAGCTGGCTGCCACTGGGTCATCTTTTTTATATAACTCTTACAGTAAGCACAGATATGATTGGAAAATCTGGTTTTTAGTTTCACTAATTTTTTTTCTCATCTCAAGTTCTATGTATCTACCGACGATAACTAAAGAGGCCTCTCAGGGATAACATCATATTTTTTCAGGGGTAGCGAAACACAAAAAATAACGGAAAATAATTTTTTTGCACTACCGTCGAAAATTTGAGGGATAGCGCTACCCCTGTCTATATGGCAGGTCCGCCCCTGCAAACACACATATTATATGCAGTTTAGTTCATCTTCCAACATATATGTTTTCATTAAAAAAAATATGTGTTATATTAATATTTAATACACTAAAACATCAATTATATTGTTTTTAAGTTGCGTTATAAGTTGCGTTAACATACACATGCACACGAAACACATTAAACACAAACACGGATTTTTCATGACTTTATCTGAGTTACTTATGTACTAACTAATGGGTCGTCTGCATTTTGTGAGATGTTCGTAAGAGTTAAATGTAACCCTACTTGCCTTAAACAATGATTATATTTGAGAATTATTATTATTATTTAAATAACAATAAGGTTAAATTAAATAATGTGATGAATTAAATATGAATTACTTATTGTAGTGAATTAAATATGTATTGTTAAATAATGTATACGGATTATTAGTGGTTGTAAAAATCAATTTTACCCTTAAAAATTATTATCATTACTTAAAGTGAATGTTTTAAGTGTTCTACTGTATGAATAAAAACTTCTACAATTTTTAAAATAAAATTTTTTTGTTTTATTATAATATAGTATAGTATAGTATAGATGTACTACCCCTATACTTTAACATGCATCGAAATGTGATAAAAGTTTTGCTAACCATTGATATCTGTTTTGTTTATGATATTTAGATTAACATCATCAAATCAAATGATATTCACTGACACTACGATATTTATATTAGATGGTTAAATTTTTTATGGATATCTATTAATATCACTACAATTAACTAAGAAACTAATATCATGATATCCTCTACAGTAGATGATTTGTGTTAAAAAATATATAGTTTTAACATCGGAATAAAGAAACAAAATATCAAAATATTCTTTATCGAAGGGTGATTTGCATTAAAAAAATAGTTTTTACATCAGAATATAAGACAAATGTACAAGCTGTATCTCTATCCCTTTTTAGATTACAAAACTAAGTCTTTTAAAAATTGTGTTAAGGGATCTTGGGGTCATAATAATATTATTCATGACCCGGCTGGACACAACCAAGTATTTCCAGAATCTTAGGCGATAGCCGATAGGTCATCAAAAGTATTAAATACAAATCATTTAAACAAATGCTAGTTATCAAGACATTTTTTTTTCATGTTTGATCACTTTGCATGAAACGGTTTAGATCATAACCTGACCTACCGTAAAAACCCTACTCCCCAATCCCACGATTGAAATAACATATCAGATTTGGGAGCGTAAAAGCTAATAAATGGATGATCAATAATTCAAATATAAACTATGAAGGTTATTGGATGTAGATGACATGTATAAAAGACTTGCATACAGATTCTATGTATATAAATTGATATTAAACGCAGTCAAGTTCAAAACTACGTTGAATACCAACTAGTCTTAACTAATATCAGTATAGGACTATTAAGCTATTTAAAAATTTCTCAACAACGATATTTGTATGTTTTATCACGCATAATAACTTCGAAACGTAGTTAGAAGCCATTTAAAACAAACGCGGTTGCTAATACCGATAATGTACACACTCATTTAAGCCACAACATAAAAAAATTAAAAAAAAAACAAGACATGTTATCGACTCAACAACATGCACAAATTCTTCTAAACAACAAACAAATCTTTACCAACCAATTAACGTTCTTCTAGCTTTATTGATGATATCTTGTTTTCCTTGCTTGCTTGTTAGTGGAAACTTTCGGTTTTCAACCAACAAGAACCTGTAAACTTCCCACTCGCGATCCAACGTTGAATGTCTACCAATTTCAGCCTATAAACAACCATCCATTTTCCACCTCTTAACAAATATTATTCAAAAAGACAAAAGATCATTGTTAGATTAGAGGGTTCGAACTACTTACTGAAAAGATGCATATTCCGAGTGTCTTCAATGCAAAAGTGACATCATATACAACCCGAGGCCTTCCTCTTCCAGATAACTCAACCGGATTAGCAACCAAGAGTTCTGTATCGGGCCCACGGTTGGATATCATGACTCGCAATGGCTGCATCATTTCCTCTTTCAAACGGGAACATAAAGCAATTTGATTCTCGACACTTAGAATCTTTTTCCCGTCTTCATTTTGGATAAATAGTTCCAAATTCCGAACGCCATTAACACTAGATGAAACTCTTCCATATGCAATCTAACACACACACTGCGTAAGTTATTGAAAAAACTACGATTAAAAGCAATGGTTGAAAGTCCCCAAGGTGTATTTTTTATGCATAGAAGACCTCCTAAATCATTTTCCTCAAAAAGTTTTAAGTGACTAGTGAAATAACAAAAATTTTGTGACCATAGTTATACTAACAATTTATAAAAGAAAATCATAATTTTGTGAAAATTCCCAAGGTGTATCTTTAATGACCCACCTAGGCTTGTAAACGAATCAAATGAACACAAACGGAACATGTTCTTCTACAAATGATCGAGCATGAACAATTAAAAGAACAAGGTTTTCTTGTTCATGTTCTTTAGTTAAGAAAGTGAACATGTTCATGTTCGTTTATGTTCATTTGTTAGTATAAGCAAACGATAGGTGAACGGACATAGCTGGGCTAAAGCTAATTAAAAGTAATGAGAAAAACAATGTGCTGGTGCTAAAAAGATATTAAAACTACACTAATTTGTAACGAACCAAAAAATTTTAGATGAATACATTAACGAATGTAAACAAGTTTAAATGAATGAATTTTCACAAGCGTAAATGAACAAACAAAACATGTGTTCACGTTCATTCGTTTTAACTAAATTTTGTTCATGATCGTTCGTTTATTAAAAACGAACTTCACCCTGAACGGTTCACAAACTGTGCACCGAACGGTCGGTTTGTTCAATGGCCTAGACCCACTGGATCAGCCCTCCAATAAAATCAAATTACTACCGTCTTATCTTAAATTTTTAATAATCAAATAAACAACTATATATTAAAATGCATCCCTAAAAGTAGTAAAAATACAACAAAATCAAGACGGTTAATTATACCTGTATATCACAATCCTTAGAAATTCTTAAAATGTCATAAATGAGGCCTTTCTGATCACGACATTGTATTTGAAGCAACGAATGGGCCGGGCTCAGTAAATTATCAACCATTACACTCGCCTCCTTAACTTTTGATGCATCTTCCATCAGTGAAAACTCACAGCTGAACAACTTTTCTGCAATCGATTCGGGAATGGAAGAAAGGCCTTGTTGACATTCATACTCGGGTCCCGCTAGCTCAATTTCACAACTTATGCAACACTCTCCTAACATCACACTAAGGTGTTCACATGTTTCTTCTTTTCCAATCTTTGTGTGCAATACATTCCTAACAGAAAAACATTACATGCTACTCGATAATTGTATAATTGATTGTAATAAAACATGTTGCAGGTAATTGACGGTGTTTGAACTTGTGACAATTAGAGGCAATATGTGTTTGGGGGCGCATTCTTTTCAGAACCAGCAATATGTTAAGAACATCGAAGCCCTTTAAGATGTGAACATTTCCGCTGTAATGAAATATGTAAAAATTGAAAAACATATATTTATTTATCTCTCTCCATTCTTACTTGGATTTTATTCACTCTCTCTAGAATTTTTTTTCTTAAATGTGCACAAATGCATATAAATGTGCAAGGGTGTAAGTGAGCTGAGCCAGCTCGAGAGCTTGAAGCATTTCAAGCTCTAAGTCTAAAGCTCGAGCCCAGCTTGTGAGTATGTATTCAAGCTCGAGCTCAGCTCAGGCTGGGCTCGTTTATTATTATTTATTAATTTGTTTATATTTCTTTTTAACTATTTTATATATAGCTATAAATAACTTTTTATATATACCTAATTATAATTTTTACAACACAAATATAAACTATTAATTATTTTCTATATAGTTTATATACAATAACAAAATGTTGTGCAAATATATATTCAATACGTAAAAAAAACTATACAATAGAAAAGCTCGTTTAGGCTCGCAAGACTACTCAAGCTCGAAGACTGAAGCTCGTCTTGGTTCAAGCCTTTAGCAAGCCGATCTCGAGTAGTCAGCTGGGTTCGTTTACTATGCATATATGCATTTAGATAAAATAAAATCAGCTTAATATTTTTCAAAAAAATAAATCTTAAAAATATTGAAATCTACATGAATTTTAGTCTATATAATAAACAGTACAAGAATTAATGGTAACTCACAGTTCTTAACATGTTATTGGTTCTGATTCGAGCACTGAACACTCTCCTGTATGTTTTGAGAAATTTACAACAAAAATAACGACTTACATGCTATCTGTAACAAAAAACAGGTCCAAGACCTTTCCATCGGGGGTTGTCATCTCTTTCAATCTTGGAATTGTTAGCTCAAGGTCACACAACAGCTTTGTGACATCTACAGTGATTGCAATTTATATCAGAAAACAAAGATTCACAATACAAGAGCATAGTTAGTATAACCACAATTGTACCAACCATGTATCAGCCCTCTTCGATCCATCGAAAAAACCTTCAACAGGTACAGTGGAATCGGTTGAGAACAACTCGATAGTTGTTCAAGGTAAAATGCAGGCATAATCGACGGGCAACAAGATACAAGACGCTTCTTTAATCTTTCCCAATCAACTGTTAATGAGATTGGCCTCGGTACAACCCATAATATCACATAACACCAATTTCCGTCCGTTGAGAAATCTAGAAACACAAAATTCATAATAAAAAGCATTTCAATTATCATACAAGCATGACTTCATATATTCAAACGTCACTAACCGAATCAAATCATTCATATATTTCTAGCTTTATACCTCCATTTCATGTATTTCATGTTTTACACCTCCACCTCACGTATTTACGAAAACCGACAAACTAACGTAACCAATTTCTGTGATGATTTTGCAAAAACCAAGTTTCCGTTTTTGGTGGAGTGCAAACGAGCAGAGCTGATAGAGCCAAGCTTAAACGAGCATGAGCCAGAGCTCGAGCCTAAAAGCAAGCTCATTTAAAAAATGAGCCTGAGCCCAAGCCCTTCACTTATCAAGCTCAAGCCGGTTGTCATTAATATAATTTTTAAAATATAGGTATATTGGTTTTTAATGGTCTCAACTATTGTATTTTGGTCACTGATGGTCCAACTAATGAATTGGCTACTGATGGTCCCAACCTTTTAAGTATTTGTTCCTAATGGTCCGCGACTAACAGAATCCTAACCCCGTTAGTTTCAGATCGTCGGAAAAACGTTTTTGGCCGGTAAATTCAAATTTGTTGCCGGAAAACACCACCAGAACACCGCAACCACCGCCAATTGACTCACCGTTAACCAACTACCACCACTTGAGCACCATCAACCAATTCCGACGATGGTTCTAAGGTTTCCGGCGACCTCAATAATTGGGGCTTTTAATAGAAAGAGGTTCCTAAAGGTCTGATACGAAGTTACCAAGATGTTTGGGACAAAAATGTTCGGGAAAAAAATTGAGTTTTCCGGCCAAAACCGTTTTTTCCGGCTACCTGAAACTAATGACGTTAGGATTCTGTTAGTCGAGGACCGTTAGAAACAAATACTATAAAAGTTGGGACCATTAGTAGCCAATTCATCAGTTGAGACACCAAAAGGCGATAGCTGGTATCATTAAAAACCAATATATCTAAAATACATATTTAGTATTTATTAATTAATCTGTATAACGTTAGCAAAAGATAAGTAAAGATAAAAATGAGAATTAAAACAAGTTGGCATACATACCTCCACGAGTAACATAGAGTCCGAATTCAAGAACAATTCGCAACAAATCGCACCCGAGACCGGCTTTATCGGGGCAATTGACGGTAACAATGGTTGGATCGGCGGAACTCTTACTTTTCTCGATCAATACGGCGTCGTCCCACGACATGCCCATAATGACCATACATACAAATCGGTCGATTAATAATAATTATTAAGGGTTTGCCGAATTAGAAATGGTGATTCCGGCATGTGTATGAATGAAATTGGCCTCCGTCACCCATTCCTTTGGCTCTCTGTGAGCCATCAGTTTTTTGTTTATGTATTGGCATTAACAAGTTGTTGATGTTGTTGTTGTTAGGGTTTTAAACAACCAAATCGTCGGTTGGTTGGCAAAATTCAATTGGCGCCAGGGGTCTTACCGGTTACCACGTCGACTCATTTATTAGATAATAATAATAATAATAATAATAATAATATGTTTTACTTTGGTTCCTCTACAAAGAGTTAATTGGGTACCAAGAGCTAAAACCATGTGTAGCGGTAACGGGGCGTGTTATACGATACATGATATGCGTGTTGTAAAGATTGTGTTATATAAAAAGTGGTGTAGCTATATAACTCGCACAATCATTTGTTAATTATTATAATTTAAATTAAATGTAAATAATACAAATATTTGATTAGTTAGAGTTTGTGAGGAAAAACTTGATTGATTTGACGATTAAAGGGGCGGTACCATGTAGAAAACGCCCAAGTCTATAAAGCCCCTCATAAAGGCCTTGAGGGCGCCAGGGCGGTGTTTGGAGCGCTATGGACCTCAGGCATTGGGCACACATAATAACCCGCTAGACATGGTTAAAAATTGATCTAGAAAATAAAGAAATAATTTTATTTATCTAGAGTGTTTTATGGATCTATTGTTAAATCAAGATAATATCAGCTTTTACTAAGATGATATGAGAATAAGAAAAGGGGGTTGAGTTATTCTACAAATGCTAACAAAAATGAGAAGTGTGAGAAGCCATAGTTGATTGTCATATGTCAAGTGGGGACCAAAGATAAAAGGGTATAAAAATAATAATACATATTTTCTCTCTACATGCAAGTCACATGTCAAATCCCCCATCATTTTTAAACGTCCATAACTTTTTCATGCAATATTATTTTTTTAAAAATATTTCACCATATTTTCTCTCTCTCTCCATGCAAGTCACATGTCAAATCCCCCATCATTTTAAAACATCCATAACTTTTTCATGCAATATTATTTTTTTTAAAAATATTTCACCATAATAACAAGCGTTTTTATATGAGCATGACTTTGTTATATACAAATTAAAAAAAAATTACGTCATTATGTCTTGTGTCTTTTCGTCATTGGTCTTTTTGTCATTGTGTCTTTCAGTTTGTCATTTTGTTTTTTTCGTCATTGTGTCTTTCAAATCACCATTGTGTTTTTTTAAATGCTAATAATATGGTTGTGTAATAATAATATGTAAATATAATGATATAATAACAACAAATTACCTGATACATAAAACACAATGATGAATACATATTACACAATTACGTGAAACGTAAAACACAATGGTGAATACATATAACACAATGACCTGAAACGTAAAACACAATGGAAACTACATATTACGCAATGACATGAGTGTAATATACAATGACTAAAACACAATGATAAGTAGAAAGACAAATGATGAGCACAAAGACACAATGACAAACAAAAAGACACAATGACATAATCTTTGTTTTAATTTTTATCTTTAATATGAGTATCAATTGATAACACAATAATCAAAATCTATAACACAATGCATAGAAAAACTCAATTAAAAATTATAATGAACAATCAATAACACAATATAAGAAACCCACTAATTTTTTTTTAATTTTTATATAACAATATGATACTCATATTAAAGATAAAAAACGTTTGTTATTATGGTGAAATTTTTTTAAAAAAATAATGTTGTATGAAAAAGTTATTGACGTTTTAAAATGATGGGGGAATTGACATGTGCCTTGCATGTGGAAAGAGAAAGTCAACAAAATTTTGTTATTTACATTTATGCCCTTCTCATCAATTTATTTTTTTAAATTAATCTTCACCATTCAAATATAAGATCAATATATTCTTCTCACCCTTTTCATTTTTACTGTCGTTTTTATTTTAACTTTACCCTAAAAAAAAGTGTCTTTGACTATAAAGTTATGTTATGTATGTCGAGAACCTATAACTTGTCACGTACCGTATATTTCTCGTTGACACTTAGAATAGGGAGGTTATCACAATTTAACATAATTATTGCCCTTGGTCGATGCTACCTGTTGTCTATATTTTATATTTTTATTATTGGACTTAGTTTAGGGTATGATAGTTACGGTTAACCCAAATTTCTCAATTCACTTTTCTACCCATCTTAAATATGTTATAAATATATTTTTTTAATTGATAAGTTTTATAAATGTTATACAAATGCTTTACAATTTCTAACATGTGAAGATTTTTATAATCATACTAACGACTATTATATATAAATATTAAAAACCAACTTATTAAAATAAAACATAGAAATAATATCTCATGACATTCGAGTATAAAATATTTATAAATAAGCACATGTCAATAAACAGACAACGATAAATATCTAGTAATCATAAAACCTTCACGGTCGAAAATCAGTTAACCAATAACATAAAGTTGAAAATATCTAATTGAAAAGTATCTAGATTTATGAAGTTTAAGTTACGCACACAATTTATTAGAGCTGAATCAAGATATCGGTGACATGATTCCAACTTCAAAAAAAATCTTTATTAAAAGTATTAGAATTTGTGAATTCTAAAGTTATTTACACTTTTTAGTATTTGATGAGATGAATCTGGATATTGATGACCTGATTTGGCAAAACATGGTGAAACCGGAAACGTTTAACCATATATGCTGTACATTGTGATTATTTATTACAAATCCATATAATTATAGTTGTTATTTATTAAATTTAAAATTATTTTGTATTATCCTACAAATTGAACAGTAAGTAAACCACTTCAATTATCAAGACATCGGATATATCCTTGAAGGGGTAGGTGGTGTTGATTTGAAGGAATTATTGGTTTGCATATAAATGTACAAACATTCCACAATTATAGTGCAATTGATTAAAACATGTGTTTTTTTTAGAATTCCTAGGCCAAAAATAAGGAGATAATCCAAAATAATCCGATTTTTGAAAAATTTTCAAAAATAATTCAACCAAAACTATTGGCGTCAAATGCATTTAGTTTCGCACCGACAGTTTTCGTCCACTAAATCGTTGACACGTGTAAAGAGGCTGACACAATCCAATAATTTTACTTTTAAATCTATCCGTCTCGATAATTTTGATATGAAAAACGTCTCCGTGAAAACCTATCTCTTCTGTGATTTTTGCTCCAGATTTCATCTTCTCTGATAGTTTTCAAAAAACGCTAGAAATTCGTAATTTTTTGAATTTCGTTTTACCCCACGAATTTCGTCCTCGAAGACGAATTTAAAAAACAAAATACAAAAAACACCATTATTAGTCTCCTAATGTTTTGTTTTTTGAATTGATAATATTGAAATCCAATCTTTTAATGCGATATTGAAATCTCATGTTCAAATCCCATAAATGGATCCATCAATTGCTGCTATTCCCAGATAACATCAGCTTCCCGGCCCAAACGTTTTGGCAAATGCAAAATCAGATTCTGATTGTTGGTCTCCAAACGCTGATAAGTTCTATAATACTGGAGACCGTTTGTTTTGTTCTTCTGAATTACTTAACAAAACGATCAGCTTCAAGCAGGGTACGGAATTTGGACGATGTAGGTCTTCTTCCCAACCCGTGAGATTATGCTACCATCGTAAAACGAACCAAGGAAACTAGGACCCATACCAACCAGTTCAATCCAATCACCTCTCTAAAATTTCATTCTTCTAGTTGAAAGCAACCAAAGATTTTTCTTGTCAATTTATGAGAATTGCAACCAATCAAGAAGGATGTTAAAAGAAGTGAGAAATAAGAGAAGCAATCATGTTTTTTTTTTGAAATTTGTCTCCGAAGACGGAATTTGTCTGGTCAAACAAATTTCAAAAAGACATGATTTTCGATGTTTTTTTGAAAAGTATTGGAGAAGATTAAATTTGGACCAAAAATCACAGAGGAGATGGTTTTTGAGGAAGAGTTGTTTTCATACCAAAATTATCAGGACCGATAGATTTGAAAGTAAAATTATCGGATTGTGTCAGCCTCTTACACATATCAACTATTTAGCGGTGGGCGAAAACCATCGTCGCGAAACCAAATGCAATGACGCTGACGGTTTTGGTAGGATTATTTTGAGATTCTCACTCTTAATTTGGCCTATTTTGGGAACCCCCCCCCCCCCCCCCCCCCCGATGTTTCTATGTGTGAATATATATTTTTTGTGTAAGAATTAACTCCCTTTCCTAAAAAAACATTTATAAATCCACCAACCATACTGTTGTATGCCCCGTTTCAGAATTGTGATTTACGTACATGTTTTACTACCATTTTACACATATGTGTTTTATTAAGTTTTATAAAAGCCTTTTGTCCTTGTAAAATGTATAGATACTTTATATACACAAATTGTAGTTCAAGATGTACGTAAATCACAACATGCTTACATGTGATATCTAGACGACCTAGGAGTCAAAAAGTTTTTAAGTTCAATTATGCTTACATGTCTCTTTTCACCTTTAACGAACATTAAAGATAAAAAAAAAGTCATTTATGCACCTACATAATTACAACATGTAAATATAATGTTACCAAGTTCTTTTAACCCTAAATAAGCTCAACCGTAATCAAGCTTATAATATGAAGCTTGAGATCTGACTGTTTATTAAACGAGATTTAAATAAGGCTCAAACTTGTTTAGGTTTAACTTGAATCATTGTTTTAACAACTCGAGCTCAAGTAATCCAAAAATTGCTTAGGTTCACTTCATCACTTGCACCGTACTCTCAAAAATGAATGTGAAAGGTGTTCTTCTATAACCCTCATAAGTATCACTTTATAGTAAACCAAAATTTATTTTTAGGCAATAGTCATATTACAAATGTAACCAGAAATAAGACCAATTATTCTGATATGGCATGTGAATATGACTTTTTAATTAAAAAAGGTTTATTGGTTTTTAATAATTCCTATTGACTGGTATTGGCCGATAATAATCCCTATTCGTTTTATCGTTGCTGGCGGCCCCAAATTTAAAAAAGTTGACCTCCAATGGTCCCCCGTTAAAATTACTTAACAAAGCTATACTTCTTTCCGAATTTCAAACTAATGTTTTATGGTTTTCGATCCAGAACGAGAATGCGAGTCGATTGACGTAAAGCTTCGTTCGAAACGTGCTCCAAAACGACGAAGCAATGCCTCAATTCGGGTGTTTGAACTTACAATTAACAAAAATCAAGCCGTTTGGATCACCGTTTCGAGCTAAGTTTTACATCAATCGACTCGTATCCTATTTCCGAACAAAATCCCTAAAACAATAGTTTGAAATTCGGAAAAAAGTATAGCGCCATTAAGCTATTTTTAACGGGGGACCATTGGGGGGGCAACTTTTTTAAATTTGGGACCGCCAGTGGCGATAAAATGAATAGAGATTATTATCGACTTATACCAGTCAATAGGGATTATTAAAATCCAATTAACCTTAAAAAAAACATTCATGCAAAAATATAATTGTGAATTTACAAATAATTTAGTAAAAGAATCTATTGAGCAACCAAATTATCGTGATATAGAGAAAAAAATATGTATAATAAATGGATAAATTACGTGTAATGGATGAGAGAGAGATGAAACTATGTTGTATATCATATTTATCTAAAACTATGCATAGAAGTGTTTATACAGTTTTCTGGAATTCTTCAAGTTTGATTCTGTAGTTAACAATAGGATGTAAATAGTTTTTAATATGTAGTAGTTTGGTTGGACACCGGTCATTTATACCATCATAGCTTTTCAAATAAAAAACAATGGGATGTACATAGCCTAATATAAAATAATTATCAAGACAAAAACATCCCTTTCTAAGATAACGACAGGTAATTAAAATATATACAGAGATTGGGTTTTAGTCATCATTGTCATTATCTTATGTATATAAAAGTATAAATTATTGATACATTATTTATCATATTGAAGTTGTTCTTGTGGTGGTGAGATTTTTATTCCGAAAAAGTTAATATTTTGATAGGGTAGTTAGAAAGGAAACAAAATGGAAGACCCATTCTTAGCTATTACTATCCTTTTTTATTATAATTGTGGACTGGTATTTTTCCGTACAAATAAGATATTTTTTTATTCAACATGTTGTAAATACGAATTTAAAATGAATTTTTATTTTTTACAATAAAAGATATTATAAATATAGGTTAAGTTATTCTAAAAAGAGAAAAAAATGAGAAAGATTTGTAATAAAAAAATTCCTCAAAGAAATAATAAAAAATTAGTAAAAAAATCAAATTTTAATAAAAAAAAAAACAAAAAATGTAAAAACACAAAAATGTTTCCACGGTATTCCGGTTCTCAAAAAAATGTATATATAATAATAATATTAAGTGAAAAAGATCATTGTGTCTTTTTCCTTGTTATTGTATTTTGTGTTTAGTTTCGTCATTGATTGTGTCTTTTTTTCTTAGCAGTGTGTCTTTTTTTATTGATGTTGTGTTATATTACTCAACAATGTGTCATATTTTGTTCGGCATTGTGTTACATTTTACGATCTATTGTGCATTTTTTTGTCTATCATTGTGTTGTTTGTTCATTTTCGTCATTGTGTCTTTGTTCTCGGCATTGTGTTTTTTTTTCTTTTTTCTTTTTTTGAAACGGGAATGACAGGGAAAACATTTTGTTTTTTTTTTAATTTTTTTCTTTTTTTATTTATATATTAAGTTATGATTTTTTTATTATGTTTTTTGAATTTTATTAAAGGGGTTTTCTTTTAATAATAATTCTTTTCACAATTCTTATTTTTGTCTCCCTTGCATTATAACTTTACCGTTACAAAGTTATAATGAGCTAGGACATGAAAGTTTATAACAAAAGAAAGAACAAGAGTTGGAAGAGAAATCTGATTCCAATTATAATGTTATTATTATTTGAAGTCAAATAAGAATAAAAGTATGAGAGTGTGACCAATGAAAGATCTTGATCTTTGTTATCCAAAACATATAGAGCTATGTAATTTGCGAAAATGTTACTCGTCTTGAATCTTGATTGTATATTATTCTAGAATTGATATAATTTATTGATATCATGATATTTATATGTATCACATGATATTCCAGTAACATTCGTCATTTTGGTTTAATAAATGTATTTGTTCTATTAAACCCGTCATGTAATCGAATCTTTATATTTATTAAAAACGTCAACTTATTTATTATGTCTTTCGTTTTGTCCGTATTGTGTTAAAGAATCGAGCAATTGCAATTTTGGACCTTAAACTTTAGGTTAACCAGTTACTGGACCCAACCCAAACAACAAGGACTGATCTGCAAATATTATTCAAATCATTTCCCTTCTCTTCTCCTTCCCCGTCGACAGCCGCGACCCCCCTCCCCCTTCTTCCGTTTTGATTCCTTTGACCCCGTAAATCAAGCTAATTAAATGAATACGTAATATCTGCAAATCATAATCAACATTAACAACAAGAAACAGCTCGTAAATTAAGTTATAATAACCAAAGTCGCGTGAACATAGGCCGCAGACGTTTTTGATCTTGTTAGCCTATAAATACGAGTCTAAAATCCAATTCACGAACACCATACCATCGTCTCACTATCACGAAACTAAGCCCTGTGTTAATTGCATCACTAAATCAGTTCTTGGACCCGTTTGAACTCGTCATCTTGCCGAAACCCTAGCTCGTCGTTCTCATATTATTCGTAATCATTCCAGGTAATTGTAATATGCATATGGGTCGCGATTTCATCATCTACAAAACCCCTCTGTCAATTTTGATTGACAGAGGGTGTATGATCTGATTGTCATTTCTAGGGTTTACATGATTTGGGGTTTATTTGAACAACTGGTTACATATAATCATTTCTGTAAGTATTAACGAATTAGATGTTGGCTCAGATGGCCAGTGCACGTTACAATAAAACTCTTGACCGGCCAAGGGCGCAGGTTTGATTCCCCCTGGTCCGGTTTTGGTTCTTTTTTTTTAATTAATATAAAAACTATATATTTATACTAAACCCTTATTTTTATAATACTTGTTTAAACGAACCGAACTCTAATAAGTTTCTAAATAAATTTCATGTATATATAAATATATACATACACATGATCATTTAATGATAATAATAATAATAATAATAATAAAAACAATAATAATAATAACCATAATAATAATAAATGTGTTTCTTATCTTTTTAAATGGAACCTTGTTAAACTATCACCTAAAACGTCTTCATAAATAAGTCGGTATTTATATTTTAAATATTTTTCTTTAATAAACAAATATAATCTTTCTCATAATTAAAGTTAATAAAATTTGATTACACCTTTATCAATAATCTATAACATATATCTAATACATTAACGACCCCAAATCCGTTGCAAAACCCATCTTTTTGTGTCTTGTTCATTTAGTTTGTTTAAATATTTATTTCATTTACGCTTTAATAAATTAGGACAAATTGTCGGGAATTCTCGCGGGACCATTTTGCTTACTCTAATCTTTACCGTCTTCTCAATACCGTATTCCTCATTCCATGTGAGTTCTTCATAACCCATTTTAAAGTTTTATAATATTTTTGGGGTAGCACGTCACAAGTTTTCTTTCGTTAGTTATGAGATTATTTACAAACCGATTCACTTATATCGTACATGTTAATATTATTCGTGCATATTATTTATAATTATACGTGAATTTGCTTGCAATGTGTTTATTGTTTTTATGGTGGAAGTTACGCAAACGCAAACGCATACACATAGTGGGAGGGTCCGACGGGACGTACCCACGCCGTCTAACGTTACGACTTCGGTTGTTTACGTAAGGTGGTTCTCATTTCCCCGACTTCAACGGCTTCGGCTAAATGAACGGGAGGACGACACTATTTGATTTCATTTACTTTACGCTTGAATACTTATTGCATGACGATTGTTGAATCGCGAGTTTTCTATATATATATATACGCAAAAACTTATGAAAACTCACCAACTTAATTGTTGACAAAATATATTATTTTCAACATGTTACAGGTTGAATCGATGGTGTGCTAAGGACGAAGATCACTAGTATGCCTTAGGATATTGAAATAAAGAACTTGTTTAGTTTTCGATGGAGTGTTTGTTTTCTTTTATCTATGAACAATGTGTGTACTTTTGATGATATGAAATGTTAATTATAATTAATGTCGCTTTAACAGCGTTACGAGCTTTGAAGATCTATACGTTACACCCGGGCGTATTCCACTTAAAGCCGGGGTGTTACAGATTGGTATCAGAGCCATAACTATAAGATAGGTTGTTAGACGTATCGGGCCTAGTATAGTTATAGTTTATTTTAGGGCCCAAACTACATGAATACTCTATGTGCTAGGTGCCCGCCCTTATATTAAAGTTTCATTCATACGCTCGAATTTATAACATTTCATAGCGTCTCCTGTACACATGTTCACACACAAACTCCAAGGGATAGGTTTAAAAAAAATATTTTTCAAAATATTTTTAATCAATTTTATTTCGGTTTTCCAATATTTTTCTGCATAAAGACGATTTTACGTGGCGGGTATGTAGTAACTGTTGGGGGGACGTGCTTGTTTTCCGAACTCTTGACACCAAGGTTCATGAAACCTAAGGATAAGCAATGCGCATATATCCAATCAGACGCAGGACCCGATTGCTTACTTGGAGAGTTCGGAAAGGGTGTGAAACCCTAAGCCAAAGCGTACCACACCAAACGTCATACGAATCGCAACTTTATGTTTTCGAACGTGATCATGCCCTCTTTGTGATAAGGATATGGTTACACTCCTTAGGATGTCATACAAGTCATGGTGGTTCATGCGACGTGTGGCTCCGACCCTCCATGTTTTACAATGTGTTTTAACCGAAAGTCTGTCAAGTCGTGGTGATACACGAATACCCAGCTTTTGATTCGATTTAATTTCGAATTTTGATTTTTGTGCTGGAACACAAGAGTCCATGGTGGTTCATGAAACTCTAAGTTCCACACAACACTTATTTTATTTTTACAAGTTTTCATATTTAACAAACATTAACAAGAACTCTTACACCATATACGATTCCGAGACTCACAATTCTTGTTACGCTTGTTCGCAGAATGGCCTCTCGTCACCTTAACCGTCGTTCTTCCAGCCGCAAGATAACATCCCAGATCGCCAAGCAATAGCTGCTGTGCTCCTACAGATGGTGGCTCAAATGCACCAAACCATTACTACCAATACGAACGCAGCTGCTTTGGAATCAAACTCCAACTCTTTTCGCTATAAGAATTTCACTGATGCGAAACCTGATAAGTTTGATGGCACTGAAGGTGCCACTGCCCTACTGCAATGGTACCAAATTCTGGAGAGTACTTTCCTCCATATCGAATGTCCCGATGACAAAAAGACACGCTTTGCTTCAAGTGTCTTCGAGAAAAGAGCCCTAAATTGGTGGGTGCAAGAAAAATCCACCCGTGGTGTTGATGAAGCCATGGCCTTGCCATGGGAAGAACTTAAGGAAATCATGACTGCCGAATTCTGTCCACCCAATGAACTTATAAATCTAGAAGTGGAATTTTGGAACCTCAAACAAGAGAGTGGTGATAACACTACCTATACCGCTCGCTTCAACGAGCTTAGCATTCTGGTGCCACATCTTGTCACTCCTTTCTTTCGTGGGATTAGCAAGTATATTCGGGGTCTACCAAGGCAAATCCAAGATTCACTTCAAAGTAGTCCTCCTAAGACTCTTCGCGAAGCTATTGTTCTTGCTACATCCTTGTCTGACAACCACGTCAAGGCAGGAACCCTCAAAATCAGCAAGAAGGCTGCTGAGAAAACCGAGGCCGAACCTTCCAAAGAGGTCAAGGCCGAAGCCACAACCAAGCCAAACCACAACAACAACAACCACTCCAAAAAGCGAAAGCAAAACTATGCCTTAATCCAATCAAACCCACCACAACCCCAATACCCATAAACCCAAACCCAAAACCTTCAAAATCCCCCTCCAAAGAAGCCTTACCATGGTCCACACCCGTTTTGCCAAATCTGCCAACGACACCATCAACCCGGCATCCCTTGCCGCCAATGCACCCATTGTGGTCGTTATGGACACCTGCTAGGCATATGTTTCGAATTCATGCATACCCAACCAACCCTCACCAAACCAGCCCGTACTCCCCACGCCTTCAATCAAAACCGTGTCATAACTCAAGCTCAACCTATCTCTCAAGCTTACCCCACCCCTGGAGCCTGCTTCAATTGTAGAGATCCTGGTCATTTTCGCAACACGTGTCCTCGACTCGCATATCAGGCCCAAGTGGTTGCTCAGCCTGTGTATTCTGCTTAAGCCTATCAGGTTCAGGCTTATCAACACCCGGTTCCGCAGATCATGGCAAATCAAGCTGTTCAACTGGTTCAAGCTAACCAAGCCTCAACTTCTCAAGCTACACCAGCCGTCCCCAATGCACGTGGGAGGGCATTTGTGATCAATGCAAATCAAGCTCAGCATAACAACAATGTGGTGAATGGTACGTTCTTGATTAATAACGTCTATGCATCCATTTTATTTGATACCGGTGCCGATATGAGTTTTGTGTCGTTCAATTTTGAGCCTAGGCTTTCTTCGTCTCGTTCCAAGCTCGAAAATTCCTTTACGGTTGAAGTCGCAAATGGTAAAGCTATCTCGATTGATTCGGTGATTCTTGGTTGCACCCTAAATCTCAACGACTATGATTTCTCCATTGACCTCATTCCTATGCAACTCGGGAGTTTCGATATCATAGTAGGCATGGATTGGTTAGCTCAACACCGTGCCGAAATCGTGTGTTTTGAAAAGTATATTCGGATTCCTCTTGAAGACGATCAGATTTTGCGGATTTTCTGTGAAAAGCCTTCTAAAGGGCTCAAACTTATGCCGTGTACCCAAGCCTAAAAATACTTACGTAAAAAGTATGTGGCTTTCCTTGCCAACGTTGTGGAAAAGAAATCAGAAAAGAAGGCAATAAAAGACATTCCGGTGGTTCGTGATTTTCCCGAAGTTTTCCCTGACGACGTTTCTAGTTTACCTTCTACTCGTGAAGTGGAGTTTCGTATTGATCTCGTGCCTGGTGTGAATCCGGTCGCCAAACCTCTCTATCTTCTCGCACCCTCGGAAATGCAAGAACTCCTGAGTCAACTCCAAGAACTCTCTAGCAAGGGTTTCATTCGCTCAAGTTCGTCACTTTGGGGCGCACCTGTTCTTTTTGTTAAAAAGAAGGATAGTACTTTTCGAATGTGTATCGACTATCGTGAACTCAAAAAACTCACGATCAAGAACCGTTACCCTTTGCCTAGAATTGACGATCTTTTCGATCAACTTCAAGGCGCATCTTGTTTTTCAAAAATCGATCTTCGCTCGGGTTATCACCAATTGGCGTTCATGATGATGATATACCAAAAACCGCCTTTCGAACTCGCTACGGTCATTACGAGTTTATGGTTATGCCGTTCGGCTTGACCAATGCACCTGCGGTATTTATGGACCTCATGAACCGCGTGTGCAAGCCTTATCTTGATAAATTCGTGATCGTGTTCATCGACGACATCCTCATTTACTCGAAATCTAAAGTTGAACATGAAAAGCATTTTCATGATATCCTCGAATTATTGAAGAAAGAGCAACTCTTTGCCAAGTATTCCAAGTGCGAGTTTTGGTTAAACGAAGTCCAATTCCTTGGTCACATCGTTAACGAAAAAGGCACTCATGTCGATGCCGTTAAAATCAAAGCTGTTAAAAACTGGAAGACTCCGACTTCACCCACGGAAGTTCGATCCTTTCTTGGTCTTGCCGGTTATTACCGCCGTTTCATTTTGAACTTTTCCAAGGTTGCTCTGCCTCTCACCGCCTTAACTCATAAGGGTAAACCTTATGAGTGGGGGGCTAAGCAAGATGAAGCCTTCCAAATCTTAAAGCGTATGCTTTGCGATGCTCCTATCCTTGCCCTTCCAGAAGGAAACGAGGATTTCGTTGTCTATTGTGATGCCTCGAATCAAGGTCTCGGTTGCGTTCTCATGCAACGAGGCAAGGTTATTGCCTATGCGTCACGACAACTTAAGGTTCACGAGAAGAATTATACGACACACGACCTTGAGCTTGTGTTGTTGTATTCGCGTTGAAAATATGGAGATACTATTTGTACGGAACGAAATGTGTGGTATTCACCGACTACAAGAGCCTCCAACACATTTTCGGCCAAAAAGATTTAAATATGAGGCAACGACGATGGGCCGAACTCCTTAGCGACTACGATTGCGAAATACGTTACCATCTCGGTAAAGCAAACGTAGTGGCTGATGCCCTTAGTCGCAAAACCCATGTTAAGAGCATTCTTCTCCAACGCGTTTGTGACATTCGTCAATTTCGGGTCTTGTTTGTATTCGTTTTTGTATTTGTTTATTATTAAAACCGACCCGATTTGTAAACCGAAGCTTATGTTATAATCAAAATGATGGATTTATGTTACGATATTTTTTCACACTTGTTGGGTCTTGAAAACATCCTACCTTTATTTTTATTTATTATTATTATTATATTATTATTATTATTATTATTATTATTATTATTATTATTATTATTATTATTATTTTGTTTTGTGTTTTTGTCTTGATCCATTTTGCATAAAAACTCTTGTGTCTCACACCCATATTTGACCACCAACATTACCTTATATATACACCTCCTTTCCTCTTCATTTTCCCTTGCTACAACTCCAAAAAAAAAAAACTCTCTCAAACATCAAATATTCAAGGTTATCTTCTTAAGTGTTCTTAATTAGTTTATGTAGCCTTATTAATTAGTTTATGTAGCCTTATTAATTAGTTTATGTAGCCTTATTAATACTTGTTTATGGTTTTGCAACATATATATAATATACACCCCTTTTTTACCTTTGGTAGTTACTTCTCCGATTCCGGTCGGTAAGGTTTCGGACCTCATAAGGCAAGGCTTCATGGAGGACTTCGTGTCCTTGATATATATACATCTATATAACTTGTTCATACATATTAATCTTGCTTATTTTAGTTTGTTGGTCATGTTTACAAGTTCCATGGTTATGGGTTTTTAAGAGTCTATGCTTCGGTTTAACTGTAAATAGCTCTAAACCGTAAACCGAACTTTGTTACTACTTTTGTTAAATAATTGTTTAAACATACTTATTGTTAGATCTAAGTTTCTAAAATCATTTTTACAAATTCTATGGTTATGGGTTTGTAGAATCTTACCTCGGTCTTAACCCGAAACACGATCCGAACCGAAAACCGAACTTTTGTTTAAAGACTTTATTGTTAACTTTTGGTTGTAAAACTTAAAGTATTTTTTTATTTGTACATTTTTATACAAGTTCTTTAGTGTTTGGACATGTGGAAATCATCTATGAACTTTTTGTGAGATGGAAACCGAACCAAACCGATTCTTACTCGCTTAAGACACACAAGTGTGTTTTTTTAGCCATCAAGACTTGTATATTTCTTTAATAATAGTTACAAATTGATTTTTAAATATTTTCTTAAGTACTTGGAAATGTTGGATCCAACTTAATCTAATAACAAAGTTTGGACCGACAAAACCGAACACTCGCTTAACGTTCGTTGTTAGTTCTAAAAAAATAGAACCACATACTTGGTTAAGTCGTATTAAATTTTATTGAGTTATCTCATAACATTCAATATTTTGGAAAGTTGACTTTGGGTTTGACCAATTATCAAGACCCGAATCGACAACCCGAACACTCGATAAAAAAAACTGTTTTAGTATCTTTATTCCAAAGGGATTTGCATTCTTGCATTTTACCCACCTTATTACTTAACATAGGTTGAGTAAATATTAAAGTTAGATACTTTAACCCGGTTTCGAGCAAACTTACATTTTTAAAGGCTTATTATTATAAATTCTTAAATAGTTACATTTTAAACCTTGAACTTTAATTATTTACATTTCTCAACATTTATTTTGTTTAAAGACCTTCAAGACAACCTTTCTAAATTCAAGACTTCTTTTCTTTTTAGGCATTGTGCGTTAAACTCGTCGTTCTGACAAATCTCGAAATTATCATCTTTCAAGTTTACTACTTGAAGGTGAGTACTTCATACCCCATTTTCCATCTTTTATTTTGGGGGTGACATTTCATACGTATTCAACAAAATGTTTTATATTTGAATCTTAAACCACAAACGTAGTTGTATACTTTACCTAAATAATTGCTCGATTTGGTGTTTTATGCTTATATGCCTTTGTGTTTATCGCTTTTGGTTGGTGGAACTATAAAATCCTAGACTATTTGGCATCCCCTTATAGCAAGGTGTCGTTAACGTAATGCAATTAACGATAACTATAAAATCCTAGACTATTTGGCATCCCCTTATAGCTAGGTGTCGCTAATGTGTTTAGCGATACCTATTTATCCAAATTACCACTTTTATTTATCGTTTCCTATGCAAGTTTTGTGGCTATCTTTATTATATACTAATATGATTAAACTTATGAATTGCTCACCAACCTTTGTGTTGACAAACTTTATTTTATGAAATGTTGCAGGTTTGTATCTTGGTTGATTTATGACTGTGAAGAAAACGACATCAAAGACCTTAGGATATTAGTAAAAATGAACAGTATCAAATTTGCCATATTTTGTGATATCTTGTTTATGGTTATTTTATGGATAATTGTTATGTGACATTTTCGATGTTGTGAAATGAAATGAGTTTATTAAATACTGTCACTTTAATTAGTGTCATGTGCTTATGGACAATTGTTGCACCTCGGCATGTTCCGCCGCCTTTGGTCGGGGTGTGACAGCGTTGTTATTCCAACCGACCTTCAGCTGCATATCTTTGAAGCCCAACACATCTCGGTCACCAAAGGCAATATGTACAAAGAGATGTCGTATGGTGCTGAACTCCAACTTGAAACCAAGCGTGATGGTTTGCTTTACTTTCCCAATCGTCTCTGGGTCCCGGATCGTGACAATCTTCACACAGTTATCATGGACGAAGTTCACAAGTCACGGTATTCTGTCCACCCTGGTGCAGATAAGATGTACTTTGACCTTCGAACTACTTTCTGGTGGCCCGGCATGAAGAAAGATATCGCTATCTACGTTGGGAAATGTCTAACATGTGCCAAAGTAAAAGCCGAGCATCAAAAGCCTTCTGGTTTGCTCGTGCAACCTGTTATTCCGGTTTGGAAATGGGAGAACATTACGATGGACTTCATCACAAAACTTCCAACCACAAAACGGCAGCATGATAGCATTTGGGTAATCGTCGATCGATTAACCAGGTCAGCCCATTTCATTCCCATTTGAGAGAAACTTCCAATCAATCAGCTTGCTTAAATCTATGTCAACGAGATTGTTTGTCGCCATGGTATACCTTTAAGTATCATCTTTGATCGTGATGGTCGCTTTGTGTCTCACTTTTGGAAATCGCTTCAAATCGATTTGGGAACCCGCCTGGATCTTAGCACTGCTTACCATCCTTAAACGGATGGTCAATTGGAACGAACCATTCAAACCCTTGAGGATATGCTAAAAACTTGTGTACTTGAATTTGGTAGTAATTGGGACACTCATCTTCCGTTGATTGAGTTTTCGTACAACAATATTTACCACTTGTCACACCCCGACTAGCACAATGCGGAAGCGTAAAACGGGAATGTAACAGACACCTCTGGTATCAATAACATTGTTTATAAAGAAACAATACAACTAATTTACATTATATTACAGTGATCTATCTTTGATTACAAACTAGGTGGTACAACAAAATATACTTGTAAGTTATTCTATTCGTACTAGTAAGTCTGTGTCTATTCACACCGCATCGATCACGTTTGGTAACAGATAGCACAAATTCACGGATTTTCCAACTTCGGTATCACACCTGAAAAGCACGATTAAAATAGGTCAACTACTAGAGTTGGTGAGTTTCACGAGTTTCAAGAAAACAGTTATGAGTATTCACAAGTTAACACTTGTAATCATGAAATAAGTATGTATGTATGTAAATGATATAATTATGCTAAGCTACAGTGAAGCCTGGACTGTTCGTGCTGCGTGCCTCCATTTCCCACGCTCAATCATCCACTGTGGCTCCCCTTCTGCCCATATTATGCCCCAAGTAGCTATGTCTAACACTACATAGCTGGTTCGTAAAAATATGGACATGTGCAAACGGGATAATGTCTCAGCAAACCGTGCTGGCCCCGCCTGGGTTTGTCAAACCAATAGTACTATTCACAAGCCACCGGCTCGAAGTTAATCACTGTGTTAGTGGGGACTTTCATGTGTTAGCACTTAGATAATTCACATCATCACATGTTTCAGATAAGTATATAGATATAAGCAAACATGCTTTTCACCCCAAAAGTTCGTAAAACAGTTTAGAAAGTGGGGTCATGAAACTCACTGTTTAGTAGATAATCAGTAGCACGTCGGTTCGAGGTTTGTATAACTTGCAATCACGGTTTCCTATAATCAATATTATAATAATATTAATATTTTAATATTATTATAATCTCAATACTAAACTGGGCTGTATAACTAATCCGGGTATAGCTGGAACGCCCAGAAAGTGGCAATAGGCTTAGATTGTGATGTTGTTCAATGTCTAATACTTAAAACCGAACTTGGCTCAGATTCCCGGTTTTCCCAGCTGGGCCCAGTTGTTCGTTTACGCGTTCAGAAAACAATTATGGGAAAATAAGCCTGGGTAAATGTATCGGTTAATAAAATGATTAAGTTATAAAGAAGGATCACATACTGGCGGATTAGCCACGGGACCCGTTTCCGTTTATTCAGTTTGATTTAAGAAGAAACGCACACAATCTATCCGGATTGTCTAGGTTTCTTCATAGAAAAGTTCGTTTTTACTTAATTAATCCAAAAATATGATTTTTGATCACTCTTGGTGTTTTGATATTCCCGCAGGTTCGTTAATCGCGAACTTGCCGGTTTTTATAAAAAACAGAATTTGTTTAATCTTCAAATTAGCATAATTAATTAACCGTTAATCATTAAATAATGAAAATTTAACCACTTATCAATTAAAATATGTAGATTTTAATAAAAATATTTCTGAAATTATTTACTGATTTATTAATTTATAAAAATTCATTTTATCAGCTATATTTCACCTGAAAATCGTCCGTTTATCCCAAACAATTTCAAAAAATTCCACAAAAATTTCTTAATACTCAAATTATGTCCCAAAACAACCTGTATCAATTCGAGAATGTAAAAAGTTCGTGCAATGTTCTTTTCGGGCCAAATTCGGCTGTAAAAATTCACACGAACGCATATGCACGAAACACCTTTAGACTTCTCCAAATGATCCCAAAATCCATATGTGATCAAAATACATTAAATATGAGTTACCAGAAAAAGTTCATAATTTTTGAAGCATTTTAACTATTTTTCCCCATTAAACATCCCAATTCGGTAATAAATTCGCCAAATATTCTCGTTGGTCGAAAAATTACCAAATTTGAACAGGGACTCAATGACATGGTCCCTGATGTCCCTGAAAAATTTCAAGGCCTAATAATATGCACATCACAACCTTAACCTAAACAGCCCATAAGCGAGTGTTTCGGCATTACCTTAGCGGTTTTGGTTCGTTTCCGCCTTTCTAATCAACTTTTCAAGCTCTTGTGCTCCTATGTAGGCTAGATAAAAGTCCTATATCACAAACCAAGAAATTTTTCATCAACATAGCAGCCCTTAACTTAGGGTTTCGGCTAATGCACAAAAACAAACTTTTAAACCGTAAAAACGCCGTTTCAACCCTTTAATCCGTGTTTATGGCAAAAAAAACTATCAAATCAGGTTCCTTACCATGTGTATGATCAAAACATGTTTATGGACCATTTTTAGGGTTTTTACATGGTTAGGAATGATTTTTGGTAATTAAAACATGTTTATATGGTATTAATCAAGGTTAAACAAGTATAAAAGTAGCTTATTTAAGTTGTGACCTTAGCGTTTATGTAAACTTGCTGGAGAAGAAGGTTATTTCCAGAATTTTCTTGTGGATGAATGTGTAAAAATATCTTAAAACTAGTTTATATGTGAAAGAAATAAAAGGGGGGGGGGGGTTCCTATATTTCAGCCGCAAGGTTGCTTGGGCCCCCTTGGGCCCATTTTGGCCCAAATAACCGATTCCAAAAGCCCAAACACGAGAAGCCCGGTCCAAATTTTGTTCGGGTTCAGTTTTTTGCGTGAAAAACTTATCGGGTGCGTTAAACAGTGCGAAAACGAGTGTTTTTCGGCTAGTTTTGTGTAAAGTTATAAAAACATACTATATGTTTGTAAAAATCGAAAATATTGTCACGGATCGCTTAAAAAATTTCAAATAAGTGTTTGGTATGTCTTTTTCAGCTTAACAGATGATACAATGCTTGGTTTGTAACTATCTTTCGCTTTTAAATCTATAGCGGGTAGTTAAACGAGCATGTTTTCGTTTAACTTGTTTGCTATCGAACTAAGGCCATATTACTAATATTTTAGCTTATATTTAACGTATATCACTTATAGATGCCCCCCCGGAATATCTGGGTCATAACCCGACCCGTTCGATTAATCGTTCGTTTGTTACGCAATAAGCGTTTATTTGCTTAAAAGGTAAATACGTACTGAGGTGTACCTTGTTTTGGCTCAAATGTCACACCACTCGAGCATCAAAATGGCTCCATTTGAAGCACTCTATGGCCGCAGATGTCGTTCTCCTATTTGTTGGAACGAGATCGGTGAATCTCAGCTCACTTGACCCGAAATGGTACAAGAAACCACCGACAAAATTTCTCAAATCCGTAATAACCTGCTCGCTGCTAGAAGTCGTCAAAAGTCTTACGCCGATAAGCGACGACGACCCTTGGAATTTGAAGTTGGTGACCTTATCCTTCTCAAAGTTTCACCTTGGAAAGGAGTGGTCCGTTTCAGTATGAAGGGTAAACTAGCACCTTGTTTTGTTGGTCCATTTAAGATTCTTGAACGAATCGAAGACGTAGCTTATCGCCTAGAGCTTCCGCAAGAAATTCAAGGCATTCATCCCGTGTTTCATGTTTCAAACCTTCGAAAGTGTCTAGCTGATGAGAACCTTCATGTCCCTCTCGCCGAAGTGCGTATCGATAAGACAATTCACTTCTTTGAGAAACCGGTGGAAATAATAGATCGAATAGATAAGGAAACCAAGCGTAGCCGAATCCCTTTGGTTCATTTTCGTTGGGAATCTAAGCGTGGTGCGGAATTCACTTGGGAGCGTGAAGACCAAATGAGGACTAAGTATCCGCATCTTTTCGCTACGGATGTTAATTCCTAATTTCGGGACGAAATTTCCTAAAAGTTGGGAATGCTGTGACATTCGTCATTTTCGTTTAATAAATGTATTTGTTTTATTAAACCCGTCATGTAATCGAATCTCTATATTTATTAAAAACGTCAGCGTATTTATTATGTCTTTCGATTTGCCCGTATTGTGTTAAAGAATCGAGCAATTGCAATTTTGGACCTTAAACTTTAGTTTAACTAGTTACTGGACCCAACCCAAACAACAAGGACTAATCTGCAAATATTATTCAAATCAATTCCCTTCTCTTCTCCTTCCCCGTCGACAGCCGCGACCCCCTCCCCCTTCTTCCGTTTTGATTCCTTTGACTCCATAAATCAAGCTAATTAAACGAATCCGTAATATCTGCAAATCATAATCAACATTAACAACAAGAAACGGCTCGTGAATTAAGTTATAATAACCAATATCGTGTGAACATAGGCCGCGGATGTTTTTGATCTTGTTAGCCTGTAAATACGAGTCTAAAATCAAATTCACGAACACCATACCATCGTCTCACTATCACGAAACTAAGCCCTGTATTAATTGCATCACTAAATTAGTTCTTAGACCCGTTTGAACTCGTCATCTGGCCGAAACCCTAGCTCGTGGTTCTCATACGATTCGTAATCATTCCGGGTAATTGTAATATGCATATGGGTCGCGATTTCGTCATCTACAAAACCACTCTGTCAATTTTGATTGACAGAGGGTGTATGATCTGATTGTCATTTCTAGGGTTTACATGATTTGGGGTATGTTTGAACAACTGGTTACATATAATCATTTTGGTAAGTATTAACGAATTAGATGTTGGCTCAGATGGCCAGTTCACGTTACAATAAAACTCTTGACCGGCCAGGGGCGCAGGTTCGATTCCCCCTAGTCCGGTTTTGGTTCTTTTTTTTTAAGTAATATAAAAACTATATATTTATACTAAACCCATATTTTTGTAACACTTGTTTAAACGAACCGAACTTTGATAAGTTTCTAAATAAATTTCATGTATATATAAATATATAAACACACATGATCATTTATATATAATAATAATAATAATAATAATAATAATAATAATAATAACCATAATAATAATAAATGTGTTTCTTATCTTTTTAAATGGAACCTTGTTAAACTATCACCTAAAACGTCTTCATAAATTAGTCGGTATTTATATTTTAAATATTTTTCTTTAATAAACAAATATAACCTTTCTCATAATTAAAGTTAATAAAATTTGATTACACCTTTATCAATAATCTATAACATATATCTAATACATTAACGACCCCAAATCCGTTGCAAAACCCATCTTTTTGTGTCTTGTTCATTTAGTTTGTTTAAATATTTATTTCATTTACGCTTTATCAAATTAGGACAAATTGTCGGGAATTTTCGCGGGACCATTTAGCTTACTCTTATCTTTACCGTCTTCTCAATACCGTATTCCTCATTCCATGTGAGTTCTTCATAACCCCATTTTAAAGTTTTATAATATTTTTGGGGTAGCACGTCACAAGTTTTCTTTCGTTAGCTATGAGATTATTTACAAACCGATTCACTTATATCGTACATATTATTATTCGTGCATATTGTTTATGATTATACGTGAATTTGCTTGCAATGTGTTTATTGTTTTTATGGTGGAAGTTACGCAAACGCAAACGCATACACATAGTGGGAGGGACCGACGGGACGTACCCGCGCCGTCTAACGTTACGACTTCGGTTGTTTACGTAAGGTGGTTCTCATTTCCCCGACTTCAACGGCTTCTGCTAAATGAACGGGAGGACGACACTATTTGATTTCATTTACTTTACGCTTGAATACTTATTGCATGACGATTGTTGAATCGTGAGTTTTCTATATATATATATATATATATACGCAAAAACTTATGAAAACTCACCAACTTAATTGTTGACAAAATATATTATTTTCAACGTGTTACAGGTTGAATCGATGGTGTGCTAAGGACGAAGATCACTAGTATGCCTTAGGATATTGAAATAAAGAACTTGTTTATTTTTCGATGGAGTGTTTGTTTTCTTTTATCTATGAACAATGTGTGTACTTTTGATGATATGAAATGAATTAATTATAATTAATGTCGCTTTAATAGCGTTACGAGCTTTGAATGATCTGTACGTTACACCCAGGCGTATTCCGCTTAAAGCCGGGGTGTTACACTTCCCTCGTGCTAAGTGCTAACCATCTCAATTCCTTGCTCTCGATTTGGCTCTATGTTGGGTCAAACTGTCTATAAATTTGGATGACGGAAATTAGGTATTTAGGTACCATATGCTTACAAAATACAAATGTTCATGTTATAGTGTAGTGTTTGTTGGTCCACTTACAAGCTTAGGGGCTGCTTGGTAAGTGTTGAGCCATTAAGCGCTAAACAAGTAAGACGTTTGAATGGTTAAGAGTGTTTGAACGATTAAGTGCTGAACGAGTAAGGCTATTTGGTTGGATATCTGAATAACTGTAGAGAATGACTATTTTACCCCTGAACAATTAGCAAACACACGATTTGAACAAGCAATCTATCAAATATGTTAACCAAATTGAACCACCAAAAACAAAATACATATTGCAAAACAGTAAACCAACAATTATGTTGAACCAAACACCAACCACAAAATATGTATTGCAAAATAGCAAACCGACCATGTGTGTTAAACCAAACAACCAAATCATGATCGAAGAAATTAAAAAACACGAAAGAAGAAACAAATTACAAAACAAATTAAAGAGGTAAGTAGCATTGTGATGCGCGCAACACTTTAAACCACGAAGCGTATCAATTTTGTATTACACGTTCATCAACAAGTTCCTCAAAACAAAGTTTATTAAATAAACACAAATAATAAAAAGTGTATGCCGGCTTCACAATAAAAGAACCGTAATCCAATAATACAATAGTATGTCTACACCAAATCGGTGCCACGTAATCAATTATGTCAGCTCGACTTGCTAAAGTATACGAGAAAATAAACTTGATGTCTACTTTCATGGGCTTGGGATGCATCAGGTTGGCGTTCAATCCTCTATAGTTTTGTTCAATTTACAGTAACTTTACGCTTGTGACCCAAAATTGGCTACCTTCAACCATGCAAACAATGACGTCCAAAGCAAGATCATGCACGTTTAAGAGCCAACATAAATCAATAAATGCACAACAAAACAACACAATTTGATATTTTTGTTATGCTATTCTTCATCTAATGTTGTTGTGAGCCATCTAATAGACACAAACATCAAGCCATATCTATCACTCAACTGATAAAACCAAACTATGAATAGAGTGCACAAACAACTCGCCTCAAACAAAAGATAAAACCAAATAACTGGGCATATAAATTTATATTAATCTTTAAATTATATATATATATATAGTTTGTGGACCTGAAGTTGAATGCTTGGTGATCTCTGGATAAGATTCTGCTTCCTATTAAGTGTTGAAGACAACTTTAAATTATCAGTTTGTGATAGTTTATCATCTACAAACCTAAAAAGTAAAAACACAATTTTAAGAGCTGAAAAATATTATTGATCAATAATTGGGTGAAACCCCTAAATTATCATCACAACTAAATTCAAAGGAACCCTAAAACTATAACCAAACATAACCTAATACCTCAAAGGATCAAAGAGTTAGAGTTCACTTTAAGTTGTAATTAGCCTACAACACTGTAGTCGATGGTTTGAGCCAGACGAAAAAAAAACCTAACATCAGAATAGGCTACCCCAAATTCGAAACCCTAAAATCGAAAATAGAAGAAGATGATCCGAATACAATACCTGAATCAAGAAACCATCTTGTCGATGAGAAGCAAGGGTGGATCTATGATGAGAAGCAAGAAGATGATTCGAATACAATACCACAACCATCAACTATTTATTAATCATGATGAGCTCAAACACTCTCTTCCTTCTGATGGCCACAAAATACTATTTTATCACCCCCTGTTCTTCCAATTGTACCAATGATCTAAATCAAATCTGTATTTGATCATGAGTTTCACATAATGCTTTTGACTAGTACTAGTCACCACTAATTCTTTATCCAGGAGTTTGTTTTTTTTTTTGTTTTTGTTTTTGTTTTTTTTTGTGTCTTGGCTTCTTAGTGAAATAGATTGCAGGTCTTCACTATTTTCATTAAGTATTAGTTGTTTAGCTTTATGCTTCAGTACCGATATTGCCATTAATTCCTCACTTTGCGTCTTCATTACCTATTTTGCTAGTTGTGTTTACCAGATTGTACCTTTTAAAACTACATGAAAATACGAACAGAACACTTCATACAAGCGCATGAAAGCAACACACTATTATTTTTAATAAATATATAACTATTCTTGCCATTCCAATAACATCAATTCATAAAACTTTAAGCAATTGGCACACTACCAAGACACAACACAATAATTCAATTCATTATGACTACTTTGAATGCTTAAAACTATATAAAGAACAACTATACAATATTTTTAATTAAATTATAGACGTCAAAGAATCATACTTTATGTAGAGCAATGATATAATGCTAAATATATAGAATTCACGTGTATAGTTTGTATAATATTTTATTAGTTTTTGTTCGGTTTTTCTTAGATTTTGTATATTACTAACATATTTGAATAGTGTAGGTTCCGGAGGTTGATCTGTAAGACTCCGAATCCTGGGAATCCCACAGTTGGTAATCATTCAGAAAACTTAACAAATTATTAAACCCAAGACAGTTCATTTCATTTCAAAAACCAGTTCAGAGTATAAATCAGCAGAAAAATCATAATTATTAAAACAAGTTCCCAAAACCCGGGAATTATGCCCAAAACCAAATTTTAATGCATTTAGAAATAATTGAAAAGAACAATGTTCATTAATAAAACTTTCCGACTAGATATGCCTTCCACCGTCCAAATAGCCTCGAGCACGTCCAAGCGGTAATACATCCTCCTCCTAACCTGAAACTCACACTAACATGCACACAAAGTCAGCTTGAGCTGAGTGAGTTTAAGTTTTAATAATTGACATTTATAATAATCATTCCAAGAGTTTTAAGATAAAACGGGATACGAACAGTTAGGCCATCATCAACAATAAGTATTCATACTTATACGTATATATACATCTATATATTTATATCCCTATAAATATCATCCAATTAATAACATCAGGGTCGAGCACACGTACAACCCAAACACGTAACATCTCATCCAACACATGCAAACACAAGGTAGGCATACGTAAACATCCTTAGTCGATGACGACTAATTAACATCGCCAATTATTGGCCATACAATAATACATGTATAAACATACGTACAAACATACAATAATATCATCCCAAGGCCTACCCTATACAAGTAAGCCCATGCAAAATAATTTAAACGATTCATCAAGCAAAATCACTTAGGTGTGCATACTAGCCCAAAACTTGAAAAGAGTAAAAAAGGGCATCATGAACTCACCTGACACAAGGCACGAATTCACCACGAGCTAGAGAACCCCTAAGTATCCCCACAACTCAAACGCCTGTCGGTTTACATACAATCATTACTAACGACACCGAAAGGACTAGTTTATCCTACGAGACGTTCTAATATGGTTCGAGTTACCTAAAGCCTCGACCTCATCAAACTCAATCATAACAGCCCCTGGGGCCTTACATTTACCAACACGACCCTTAGATAATACCGGGAATAAAGAATTCCCAAATTACCCCCGGAAGCACTCGGTGAGACTAATTTGCGCGTTTAAGAGTTGTTTAGGCACATAACATCCAACTCAGCCCCGTGTGGACCCAATTAGATAAATTCACAGCCAATATGTCCACACGACGCTACACGAGTTGAATGGGTCGGTAACTTGCAAGCACAACGCACCAACTATTCAATAAACGTGAATACGCGTTGTACCGACCCGTTTGAGTAACCGACAACCCATTCAGCCCCATTACCTTTAAAAATCAGTTTCTTACAGCCCAAAACTCATACCAAGGCTACAACATTCGAATTGGTTGTTAGTTCCCTCAAACAACACGCTAGACATCACAATTCACAAACTAGTCAACTGAATTCTAGTTTTCACATCATCAACGATTGACCAACCTAACGAATGCCAAAATTCACGATACTCAAGTATGATGTACAAAAAATACCTAGGAAGATTATGGAGCAAACAGTTCACTTAAAACAGCCCCGAACGGCACTCAATTGGACAGCCACCGGTTAAGCCTAAAACGAACAAATTGATCTAACGAGTATAAGGAGCAAATTTTAGCACGCAAAGATGTATTTTATTGCATAGTAAAATGATAGAAATAAATTATGAAATTTTTACCAGATTTGTATGAATGTCTTAGATTTATAAAATTATTTTTGTTATATTTTTCTAGTGCACACAAAAATCATAGAAATTCCTCCAACACAGAAATGTATGTGCAGCTATTTCAGTGCGCAACAAAAGTGTTTTATTTGATTAAAAATCATTACCAAACCAAATTAAACGATTCCAATTGGGTTATAATATTAACTCAAAATGTGAACTTTAAGAAGTGGAATCAACCAATTTGGACTTGTCAATAAAGAGTTATGATGTCGGGAAGACATAATAGAATCCGTCACCCCGCATCAGCTTTGACACACGTTTTTATAAAATCATAAAAACCATTCAAATCTCATCCAAAAATTACAAATTATACCTTTCGGGAAACTAGGCTCAAGTTAGAACATCATGGAAACAAGAATCGATCAAAAAAAATGGATTATCATCGCGTTACAGACCCTACAATAAACGAGTACGAATCTGTCAGCAAACTGTTATCATCAAAACTCAACCCTAACATGTTCAACAAAGGGTTTAATGGTGAAAAAGGGTTGCATTAAGATAGTACCGACCTTGAATTAGACGAGAGGTGGCTGGAACATGGCCGGAGCTGCACAAAAACTGAGGAGAAGACCGCCCCTGCTGCCGATCGGACTAGATTATGTGGCAAGGGTTTTTTTTTCTTTTGTTTTATAAGATAAAACACAAGTTACACTCTAGTCCCTCATGTATGAAAGGTGAAACAACTTGAGTGAAAAGTTAATAGATTTTACTTACAGGAATGACGTGAAGACCCTCCGGGGAAAGATAGATAAATCCTGAAAGATGTACATACTCTACATAGCTCTAAATCATTGAACTGAAATTAACGGATGTTACAAGTCCACCCCCCTTACAATGAGATTCGTCTCCGAATCCCGATGCGACAGGAACAATTGCGGGTAGAGTTTCATCATCTCGTCTTCGGACTCCCAAGTAGTCTCGGAACCCCTACGGTGCCTCCACTGTACCTTCACCTGCCTAACCACCTTATATCTCAAACGCCTTTCCTGACTGTCAAGAATCGCGATAGGTTCCTCAATGTAATTCAACTTACTATCAATCTCAATATCACCAAGAGGTACGTGAGCCTCCTCATCCGCCACACATTTCCTCAAATGCGATACGTGGAAAGTAGGATGGATCTCAGCAAGCTCATTGGGAAAATCCAATCTATACGCTACCTCCCCAACCCGTGACAAGATACGGAACGGACCAATGAACCTCGGACTAAGTTTCCCCTTTTTACGAAAACGAATAATACCCTTCCAAGGACAAAATTTTAACATAACCCGATCACCAGCCTCAAACACATTAGATCTTCGCCTTTTATCCGCATAGGACTTTTGATGATCCTTAGCGGCCTTCATGAAAGTCTTAATCTTGTTAAGCTTCTCCGTCGTAGCCTCGACCACCTCTAAACTACCCAACTGTTTCTGATAAATGGAGCCCCAACAGACTGGAGTCCTACACCTCCGACCATACAACATCTCGAATGGTGGCATTCTAATCGTGGCGTGGTAACTATTATTATAAGAAAACTCGACTAACGGTAAGTGACGATCCCAACTACCACAAAAATCAATTACGCAAGCTCGCAACATATCCTCGAGAGTCTGAATAGTCCTCTCGGACTGACCATCCGTCTGCGGGTGATAGTCGGTATTAATAAGGAGTTTGGTACCCATCTCCTCATGAAACTTCTTCCAAAACCTGGAGGTAAAACGCGTATCCCTATCTGAAACAATAGATACCGGCACCCCGTGCCTAGAAATGATTTCACGAATAAATACATCGGCCAACTGCTCGGAATTATAAGTTTCTTGAATTGGCAAGAAATGAGCGCTCTTAGTCAATCTATCCACGATTACCCAAATGGTGTCATAGCTACCCCTAGGAGTACGAGGCAGTTTAGTCACAAAATCCATCGTAAGATGCTCCCACTTCCACTCTGGTATTTCCAAGGGTTGAAGTTTCCCGAAAGGCTTCTGGTGCCCAGCCTTAACTTGTAGACACGTTAAACACTTACTCACGTACTGAGCCACCTCATACTTCATCGCAGGCCACCTGTAATTCTTCTTTAGGTCTTGGTACATCTTAGTTGCGCCCGGATGAATGGAATAGCGCGACTTGTGTGCTTTATCAAGAATCTTACTCCTTAAACCCCCATACCTGGGTACCCATAACCGACCATCTTTATACTTCACCCCGTCACCGACGTCCTCCAACAACTTTTCCTGACCCCAAATACGCTCTGACATAATCCATTCCACCTGTAAAGCCTCATTCTGAATGCTGTCTATCTGTTTCAAAATAACGGGTTTGAGAAAAAGCTGGTAAGATTTCACCTGAATGGGTTTCGGTCTCTCCTTTCGGCTTAACGCGTTGGCTACCACGTTAGCCTTACCAGGATGGTACATAATCTCCACATCATAATCCTTAATCAATTCTAACCACCGACGCTGCCGCATATTCATTTCCTTTTGTTCGAAGAAATACTTTAAACTCTTATGATCGGTATAGATGACACAAGAAATACCATACAAATAATGTCTCCACAACTTAAGCGCAAACACAACCGCCGCCAACTCCAGATCATGGGTAGGATAATTCATCTCATGAGGCTTTAATTGCCGCGAAGCATAAGCTATGACTCGACCCCGCTGCATAAGAACACACCCAAGCCCCTGGTAAGAAGCATCAGAATAGACGACCAGATCATCAGTGCTATCGGGCAGAGCTAGAATCGGAGCATGCGTCAACCTATTTTTCAACTTGAGAAAAGCCTCCTCCCGCTCCGAACCCCAAACAAACTTAAGGTTCTTCTTGGTCAACGACGAAGCGATTTTTGAAAAGTCTGGAATAAAACGGCGGTAATACCCCGCTAAGCCCAGAAAACTACGAATTTCAGATAGAGACTTAGGAGATTCCCATTTGTTTACGGCTTCCACCTTTGCAGGGTTAACCAAAATATCACCCGGGTTAATAACGTGACCTAAGAACTGAACCTCGCGTAACCAGAAAGAGCACTTAGATAATTTCGTGTACAACTTATTCCGTCGCAGTGCTTCCAAAACTTCCGTGAGATGACGAGCATGGTCAGTTTCATTCATGGAATAAACAAGAATGTCGTCGATGAACACAATAACCGAACGATCAAGCATCGGCTTACACACCCGGTTCATAAGATCCATGAACGCAGCCGGTGCGTTGGTCAAACCGAAAGACATCACGAGAAATTCATAATGTCCATCGCAAGTGCGGAAGGCAGTCTTAGTGATATCCTCCTCCCGAATTTTCAACTGATGATACCCGGACCTAAGGTCGATCTTCGAGAACCAACTAGCTCCTTGGAGCTGATCAAATAAGTCGTCGATCCTTGGTAGCGGGTACCGATTTTTCACAGTGAGTTTATTCAATTCACGGTAGTCGATGCACATCCGCATGCTACCGTTCTTCTTCTTGACGAATAGGACCGGGGCACCCCAAGGTGACAGCATGCTACGCCTCAGCTAAACAATTACGCTCAAAGCGTTCGAGAGGATGAGAAATGAACAAGAGAATTTAAGGAATGAGATGAACTTTAACACTCTCGACACGAGCATTAGACATATCCTATCCCTACAAAGACGGAATCCTAACACAGTTAAGCACAAGTAGCATTTAGAACGTGAAAGGTAACGGTAAACTGCTAATAACGTTGATCAAGTGTTATTAGTTGTTTACTTTACCCGCCCATCCTAAGCACCCCCTGCCCCTAACCATATTAGCATCCCATCTAACACTTAAGCAATTTATGCACATAATAAAACCCTAATGCTAATAAAACTGAATAAACAAATATAAAATTACCTCTTGGCGTGCAGCTACTCGCGGTTGGCATTTATAGTCCCTTCTTTTACAGTTCGAGTCCAAGCATTCAGGAATGCTCGGATCCCTCGAACCATGGCTCTGATACCAACTTGTAAGACCCCGAATCCCGGGAATCCCACAGTTGGTAATCATTTAGAAAACTTAACAAATTATTAAACCCAAGACAGTTCATTTCACTACTACAAAAACAAGTATTTGCTATGGTTTTTTTGCTACGGAAAAACTCGGTCGCAAGTTTTGCTACGAAGTAGCTACGGATTAGCTAGGGACGCATTTTGCTATGTTTTAGCTACGCATATTCCGTTGCAAAAAAGAATCCGTAGCGAAATTTGTAGCAACCTTGAAAAAATAAGTCTAAGAAAAATAACTTCATAAAATTCGTACCAAAATCCGTAGCAAACTTGTGTGAAACTAAGTATACTAAAAATAACGACATAAATTTGTAGCAAAATTCATTACAAAATTAAGAAAAAAGACGTAGAAACGAATTCAGAAGAACTCATAGCAAAATCGAGGCCTTGTGTATTTAAAAAAGCAGTCGCAAAACAAATGTATGCACTGATAATATCATTTTATTAAACCCGTAAATAAGAATAGTTTAACAAAAGCTGGTAGCAAAAATCAAGAAACAAATATTTAAAAAGTATTTAAAATATAGTTAATTTTAATTTTAGTAGATTCAGTGGCAAAATTGAGATAAGGATTTCAAAAATATTGAAATGTAACTAGATAATCCCTCAAAAATTAAATTCGTGGCAAACTTTGTAACAAAATCCAGAAAAGTAAATATTACGACTTACCGTTGGTGAATCAATGGATTAAAAACTTCATACAATTAACAAGAATATAGTCGAAGATCTTTGGGATGGGGTCTATGTACATCAGAATGGAATCGAATTGAAACATAGTAAATGCAAGTTAACAAATGGTTAATGGTGGTAGGGGTGAACAAACGGGTCTTACCCGAACTAATTAATGGTGTTCTCAAGAGCGGGAACCAGCCCAATTGTAAATAACTAGGCCTGGTCGGTTCATGTCTCGAGGGTCTTACTAGATTTATGCTCTAATGCTCATCCCTTTGGGGCAAACGGGCCTTACTCACCATACCAAACCTGGACCTGGTTAATGGTATTCTCATGACCACGAGAACCAATCTCGAGGGTCTTACTCGTTTTATGCTCACCCTAAATGACGGTGAATTCGTTTCACGCATATAGATGCAAGTCAACTAATGGGCATAGTGAAAATTTGTGATCAAAATAGTAGTACAACCATTCGTGGTGTATATTATCCACTAAGACTCCTTAAAGATCGATATAACTTATAATGACCCAATATGACTATTGACGACCATATATAACACTAATGGCATAAACGTGCACTGTATGTCAAACATAGTTGATGTCTTGGTCAATCCTAGTGAACCATGTTATAGTAGATTTAAGCCAAATAGAGGCTAATGGGGGTGAATCATGATTAAGTATAGTGAATGTAGGTTGAATATAGTCGATTTATGGCGAATCATGATCAAGCATAGTAATATATAGCTAGTCACGGATGTATATAATAAAGTAAGATTATGTATGGTTATGAACTAGTTACTCTTTATGTATCGTTATTACTTATAATGGCCCATTATGAGACTTGTACAATTAATAATGTGACACACTAGTTTACACATAGTCAGTATAGATAAAATCTGATCAATCGTTGTAAATCATAGTCAAACATAGTATATAATGGTTTAACCTATGCTAGTGATGGTCATAGAAACGAATAATGGTCAAGCATAGTAATATGTATGATCTGCTAAGACTTCATATAAACCATCATAACATAGTAAAACACGGTCAAACTATATAAAAAAATATTCCACAATCAACTAATTTACGAATTGATTTATTTAAATTAAATTTTAATCAACATACTAAAATATATTAATATAAAATAAAAATGGGAACACCCAAACCAAACCAAACCAAACCCTGAAGATGGCGTGGGTCTGGTTAAAACAACATAGTCTGGTCAGAGTAGCATAGCGAGACTCTCTATATTTGAAGAGTGCGGTGGCTTAACACACAAAAAAGTCGTCGTTTAAAAATAAATAAATAATAAATTTCTGCTATAGATAATCAAAATTTCATTTAAGTAAATCGATTCTCTTTTAATTGTTTTTGTAAATTATTTTTATTTACCTCCAAACATATTTAAACCTTCTAAATTCCAAGTTTTTTCTGCGTTTAAGCCTAACCCAGGTTGCAATTGACTGCCATATTTTTCAAAATGGCCGAAGTTTTCTGGAAAACCTCAAATCCCCAAAGGGTTCTCTCTTAATTCGAGTCGGTATGTGTGATTTCGGCATCTTCGAAATCTAAATTCAGAAATCTGAAAGGGTTAGACTATTGCAATCCTCACTCTTAATAGGGTCGTCTTCTTCTCTCGCTAACAATCGGTCTCTCTCGAAACAGGTTTAGTTGATTCCTATCAAGTTGTTATTTGTTGGTTGCTGTCGATTCTGACTCAATCGATTATGTTCAACGGTGTTTCAAGAAGGCTACCATTGTGTCTATTTGATTGCTCATGCCTCATGGTAAATTAACTTTTTTTTTCGTTAATGTATATGCTCGATTTTTAACAATGCATTGCTATAAATTCGTTTTTGTTATTATGTTATTGTTAATTATTTACCTTATCGTTTGTGAAAACGTGAGACTATTTTTGTAGAACCAATTAATTGATTTTTTTATTAAATTGTTTTTGAAGAACAAACTACTTCATTACTGGGTAGACAATACTAATATTTGATTTTTTGAGTTTCTTTTTTGGTGTTATTAAAGAAAATTTGGTTGTGACCCTATTCCTTTATCCTTAATGTTGTTATATCTTAGGAAGCCACTGTTGAACACATTTATTCATGAGGTATATTTTGCTTCCTTTCAATTTGATTCAACTTCTTTGTCATGCCATGATTTTTATTTGTGAATGGCTTGTGTTGCAAGATGAATAAAAAAGTTTCTATGACATAAGAATTGTTGGAAACTCATATGCGACCTACTGTACTACAGGATAAGCGACACGCGGTAGACATACACTCGACTTTCATAACTTTGTCACAGTTGGAGAGACCGGTAAGAAATTTTAATTTGTCCTCTTATAAATATTATACAGTAACATTTTTTTAATTAAATAACTTTACATGATTAGGTATTGAAGTGGCATGCTAAGTTTGGCGAGTTTTGGCATAAATACTCAAAGAAATGATTGAGACCCTTAGATTGTCAAGGTGTAGGAGGTCGTTAGGGAATTGCTCCAGAGAAGTTAACCATGTGGAAGAGAGCATTTGGGAGCATAATGTGGCTTGGGCTGACCCGAGGGCGGGTGAAGCTTATTATGTAAGTCTTGCTAACCAAATTATGCATTGTTAAAGTACTGCTTCTTTTTGTATTCCTATCACATAAAACATATGATGAATATGTTATTGAGAAATATGGAGGGGCTAATAGCTTACATAAAGAAATTGATATGGAACTATAGTCATGAGCTAGGTAACAAAGCGTAGATTACATGGGACCAGCAACATCACTCACCTGAATATCGTGATCGATGACAAATGCATCATCATTGCCGAGTAACCATATTTTGTATCCATTGGGGATAAGCGATAGGTATGCATTCTCTTTTAGTAAAAACAAATGTATTTCCGTGAAATAAAAAGAAATAATGGGATATTTATATAAGTTGACTTTTATTGACTTACATTTGCTTGTAATTTTGTTAAAACAAGCAATTAAAGGTTGTAATCTATATGACATCAATTTTTTTATTGAGGTAAACAGTTTGAGGAACAAATAACAGAGTTGGAACGGGATAAATATGACATTTGAGCCAAAACAAGGTACACCTCAGTACGTATTTACCGATTAAGCAAATAAACGCTTTTTGCGTAACAAACGAACGATTAACCGAATGGGTTGGGTTATGACCCAGATATTCCAGGGGGCCATCTATAAGTGTTATACCTTTACTTTAAGCTAAAATATTAGTAATATGGCCTTAGTTCGATAGCAAACAAGTTAAACAAAAACATGCTCGTTTAACTACCCGCTATGGATTTAAACGCGAAAAATAGCTAAAAACCAAGCATTGTATCATCCTTTAAGCCGAAAAAGACTTACCAAACACTTATTTGAAATGTTTTAAGCGATCCGTGAAAATATTTTTGATTTTTACAAACGTATAGTATTTTTTATAATTTTACACAAAACTAGCCGAAAAACACTCGTTTTCGCACTGTTTGACGCACCCGATAAGTTTTTAGCGCCAAAAACCAAATCCGAAATAAATTTGGGGTCGGGATTTCACGTAAGAGCACGAAAAACGAGACAAATGATCAAGAGGGGCGGCCATGGACCCCACTTTTAGGGCGGCCGCAATAGGGGAACCCCCCCCCCCTAAGTTTCCTTTAATTATAAATTAAGTTCTAGATATTTTTGAAGATATTTTCTTGTGGAAAAATCTATAGAACAACCTAGTTCTTTCAAAACCCAGCAAGAACTAGGTAAAAAAGCTTCATTTTTGGCTAACTTTTAACTCGTTAAAGCTCGCTTAATCACTTGTAAACATAGTTTTATTACTAAAATATAATTCCTAACCATGTGAAAATCCTAAAAATGGTCCATAAACATTTTTTGATCATACACATGGTAAGAAACCTGGTTTGGTAGTTTTTTTGGCCATAAACACGGATTAAAGGGTTGAAACGGCATTTTTACGGTTCAAAAGTTCGTTTTTGTGCACTAGCCGAAACCCTAAGTTAAAGGGCTGTTCTATTGATGAAACTTTCTTGGTTTGTGATATATGACTTGTATCTAGCCTACATAGGAGCACAAGAGCTTGAAAAGTTGATTAGAAATGCGGAAACGAACCAAAACCGCCAAGGTAATGCCGAAACACTCGCTTACGGGCTGTTTAGGTTAAGGTTGTGATGTGCATATTATTAGGACTTGAAATTTTACAGGAACATCAGGAACCATGTCATTGAGTCCCTGTTCAAATTTGGTAATTTTTCGACCATCCGAGAATATTTAGCGAATTTATTACCGAATTGAGACATTTAATGGGGAAAAATAGTTAAAATGCTTCAAAAATTATGAAATTTTTCTGGGAACTCATATTTAATGTATTTTGATCACATATGAATCTTGGGATCATTTGGATAAGTCTAAAGGTGTTTTGTGCATATGCGTTTGTGTGAATTTCTATAGCCGAATTTGGGCCGAAAAGAATATCGCACAAACTTTTTACATTTTGGAATTAATACAGGTTGTTTTGGGATATAATTTTAGTATTCAGGATTTTTTTTGGAATTTTTGGAAATTGTTTGGGATAAAAGGACGATTTTCAGGCGAAATATAGCTGATAAAATGAATTTTTATAAATTAATAAATAAGTAAATAATTCCCGAAGTATTTTTATTAAAATATGCATATTTTAATTGATAAGTGGCTAAATTTTCATAATTTAATGATTAAAGGTTAATTAATTATGTTAATTTGAAGATTAAAGAAATTCAGTTTTTATAAAAACCGGCAAGTTCGCGACTAACGAACCTGCGGAAATATCAAAACACCAAGAGTGATCAAGAATCATATTCTTGGATTAACTAATTAAAAACGAACTTTTCTATGAAGAAACCTAGACAATCCGGATAGATTGTGTGCGTTTCTTCTTAAATCAAACTGAATAAACGGAAACGGGCCCCGTGGTTAATTCGGGACCCCAGTATGTGATCCTTCTTTATAACTTCATCATTTTATTAACCAATACATTTACCCAAGCTTATTTTCCCATAACTGTTTTTTGAACGCGTAAACGAACAACTTGGCCCAGCTGGGAAAACGAGAATCTAAGCCAAGTTCGGTTTTAAGTATTAGACATTGAACAACATCACAACCTAAGCCTGTTGCCACTTTCTGGGCGTTCCAGCTATACCCGGATTAGTTATACAGCCCAGTTTAGTATTGAGATTATAATAATATTAAAATATTAATATTATTATAATATTGATTATAGGAAACCGTGATTGCAAGTTATACAAACCTCGAAGCGACGTGCTACTGATTATCTACTAAACAGTGAGTTTCATGACCCCACTTCTAAACTGTTTTACGAACTTTTGGGGTGAAAAGCATGTTTGCTTATATCTATATACTTATCTGAAACATGTGACGATGTTAATTATCTAAGTGCTAACACACGAAAGTCCCCACGAACACAGTGATTAACTTCGAGCCGGTGGCTTGTGAATAGTACTATTGGTTTGACAAACCCAAACGGAGCCGGCATGTGTGACGATGTGACGATGTTAATTATCTAAGTGCTAACACACGAAAGTCCCCACGAACACAGTGATTAACTTCGAGCCGGTGGCTTGTGAATAGTACTATTGGTTTGACAAACCCAAACGGAGCCGGCATGTGTTGCTGAGACTTTACGCCGTTTGCACATGACCATAATTATATAACATGCTATGTAGTGTTAGACATAACTACTTGGGGCATATTGTGGGCAGAAAGGGGGCCACAGTGGTTGATTGGGCGTGGGAAATGGATGCACGCAGCACAAACAGTTAAGGCTTCACTGTAGCTTAGCATAATTACATCATTTACATACATGCATACTTATATCATGATTGCAAGTGTTAACTTGTGAATGTTCATAACTGTTTTCCTGAAACTTGTGAAACTAACCAATTCTAGTAGTTGACCCGTTTTAAACTGCTTTTCAGGTATACCTAAATCGGAATGATTTGGTGATCTGTTACTTGCTCAAGATGTGTGGTTAATGCTATGTGAATAGAACCAAGGAAGTTAGTAGTAAGATCGTATAGTTAACGAACCAGTTTGGTTTGTATCTCCTAGACTGTAAAACGATGATAGAACAAGGAAATGTAATATATTGTAAATTAGTTTGTAATGTTTCTTTATAATGTGTTGATACCAAAGGTGTCTGTTACATTTCCATTCTACGCTTCCGCATTGTGCTAGTCGAGATGTGACAATAAAGTAGAGAAACATGATATGATTTGGAAAATCACGTGAATGGGAGGATATAAGGGGGTGTTTGGTAGAGGGATTTGATTGGGGAGAAATAGAATTAGAAATATTTCTTTTGTTTGTTTTCCACTTTTCATTTCTATTTCTTTTTCTATTTCTCTAAAACTAGAGAATTCCATTTCTCTTTAAAACAAAGAGAAATCCATTTCTCAGCAGCTTCCTCATAGCATGTCACCACCTCGTCTCCGGCCACCACCCCGTCTCCGGCCACCACCTCGTCTCCAAGTCTGCAACCGCCACCTCGTCTCCAAGTCTGCAACCACCACCCCGTCTCCGCCGTTCGCAGTGGTGAACACAGAGATGGTAACCGGTTGTAGGTTGCAGGTGGTACGGGTGAACGGAGATTAGGGTTTCAAGTGGTGGTTCGTGGTAGGTTAGGGTTTTCAGATGGTCGGGTGATTGTGGTCGCAGGTGGGTGACAGTGGTGGTGGAAATCGGCGGTGGTCGCAGGTGGCTTCTGATTATCATCATCATCATCGCCACCACAACCACCACCACAAAATCTCCAAAGAGGCAGTGATGACAGATCTGAGCCTCCTTTTTCTATATCTTATGTTCCAAAAATTTGAATCTTTTTAATTTCTTGTGTACTGTGGTTGAAGAAGGGGATTTGGTGGCGGCAGCCGGTGGTGGTGGGCTGTGGTTGAAGAAAGGGCTGTGGTGGTGGGGCTGGTGGTGGTGGTGGTGGTGGTGGTGGTGGGGCTGCGGTGGTGAGTGGTGTCAGGTTGGGTGGAGGTGGGGTTGGGTATGGAAGAGCTCTCTGTTTATTTTCTCGTGTACCAAACAAGAGAAATGATTCTCATTCTCCATACCAATTCTCTTCTCTACAATTCCATTTCCATTTCTATTTTCTCTCATTTTCCATTCTCTGTACCAAACACCCCCTAAGTAGAAATTACGAGACTTTAGTTCCAGCTCACATAACTTTCCAAGTTAAATATGTTGTCAATTATTGTATTTGATAATTTGCATATTTATTGTGTTACATTAAATAAGTTTGGATTATTTTTATTTGGTTTGAATATATATGTTTTTGTATATATTGAGATTTGAATATTTGAATAAGTTGGAGTATTTTCTTTTTTTTAGTTTGAATATTTATGCTTTTGTATTATTGAGATTTGAGCGTGATGTTTATAGAAAAATTATAGAAAAAAAAGTTCTTAAAACATTCTATAGCTGATGTAGCAGAATTGGTAGCAAAATCCATATCAATTTGTAACTAAACCTGTTGCTAAAACTTTGTAGCTAAAAAATCCGTAGCGAAATTTCGTTGTTAAAAATCCATAGCAAAATTCGGTGGCTAAAAAACATAGCAAAATTTGGTAGCTAAAAATTCGTAGCAAAAATCTGGACACCAAATTTTGTAGCTAATGCAACTAAAGTAGCGACGTCCCATTTTCTAGCTAAAACCGTTGCAAAGTATAAATCCGTAGCTAAAATTTGTAGCAAATAAATTAGCTACGAGACTTGTATCCACGAACCAAATCTGTAGCTAATCGGTAGCAAAATGGGTGTTTGCCACGAATTTGCTACCGATTTGGCCGTACCAAATACTTGATTATGTAGTAGTGTTTCATTTCAAAAACCAGTTCAGAGTATAAATCAGCGGAAAAATCATAATTACTAAAACAAGTTTCCAAAACCCGGGAACAAAATTTCAATGCATTTAGTAATAATTGAAAAGAACAATGTTCATTAATAAAACTTTCCGACTAGATATGCCTTCCACCGTCCAAATAGCCTCGAGCACGTCCAAGCGGTAATGCATCCTCCTCCTAACCTGAAACTCGCACTAACATGCACACAAAGTCAGCTTGAGCTGAGTGAGTTCAAGTTTTAATAATTGACATTTATAATAATCATTCCAAGAGTTTTAAGATAAAACGGGATACGAACAGTTAGGCCATCATCAACAATAAGTATTCATACTTATACGTATATATACATCTATATATTTATATCCCTATAAATATCATCCAAGTAATAACATCAGGGTCGAGCACACGTACAACCCAAACACGTAACATTTCATCCAACGCATGCAAACACAAGGTAGGCATACGTAAACATCCTTAGTCGATGATGACTAATTAACATCGCCAATTATTGGCCATACAATAATACATGTATAAACATACGTACAAACATACAATAATATCATCCCAAGGCCTACCCTATACAAGTAAGCCCATGCAAAATAATTTAAACGATTCATCAAGCAAAATCACTTAGGTGTGCATGCTAGCCCAAAACTTGAAAAGAGTAAAAAGGGGCATCATGAACTCACCTGACACAAGGCACTATTCATCACGAGCTAGAGAACCCCTAAGTATCCCCACAACTCAAATGCCTGTCGGTTTACATACAATCATTACTAACGACACCGAAAGAACTAGTTTATCCTATGAGACGTTCTAACATGGTTCGAGTTACCTAAAGCCTCGACCTCATTAAACTCAATCATAACAGCCCCCGGGGCCATACATTTACCAATACGACCCTTAGATACTATCGGGAATAAAGAATTCCCAAATTACCCCCAGAAGCACTCTGTGAGACTAATATGCGCGTTTAAGAGTTGTTTAGGCACATAAAATCCAACTCATCCCCGTGTGGATCCAATTAGATAAATTCACAGCCAATAAGTCCACACGACGCTACACGAGTTGAATGGGTCGGTAACATGCAAGCACAACGCACCAACTATTCAATAAACGCGAATACGCATTGTACTGACCCGTTTGAGTTGTCACACCCCAACCTAAGGCGGAAATTCCGGGGCGTGAGCATGATTGCTCATAGCTCGAGGTAACTATCATGCAAAAATATGATGACAATATCTAATAATTGATTTTATTTCAAATATCCAAAAATAGCAATTCAATCAACAAGAATCCATAACAATAAAAGAACTAATCCATAATTTAAATTAAAATAAAATAGTTCTTGATAAGTCCTATGGTCTCATCTAGCAATCCAAAACTCCAAGTCTTTAATTCATACGATAACCTGCATATACGTAGAAAATACAATAGGTTTGTCAACAATATGTTGAGTGAGCAAGTCATTAGTTTTGCAATGATATATATAATATGAAAAGTAGCAAAACGTAAGTAAAGCGGTAAACAAACCAAACTAATGAGCAAATAAGTGTCAAGTGAACCATTGCCAAGCGAATCGGGCGCCGGTTAAAACTAGACGGTCGTATGATCATACTATAATGAGAATATGGTGGACCTCTCCGAATGCGCAAATTAAACAAGTAATCAATTAGCAAATAAGTCTAGCAATTAACACACAATACAACGTTTGCTAATGATTAAGATATGTATAATACTAAATACTACAAGTATGTATATGCCCCCAAAACGTTTGAAAATATGTGAAAACGGGGGAATGACAAAACTCACCTTAAAGATTATGCGAGTTAATAAAATATCAAGAATAAATAAGAGGTCTTCCGATTAACGCGCCGAACGAGAATATCCAACAGAACCTGAAACTTAGCAGTATGAAAGTATAAGTAAAAAAGAACCTAATGCCGCTGGAATCAATCCAAACGGATGTGTATAACTCGAGTTATGACGATTTTAATAGTTAAACAAGTCGAGTCTGACCATAATCCGAACTTCGAGTCGGGATTCGAGTTTTGGTCAGAACCCGTAAAATTTTATTTCGAGAAGAAAAGTCTTCCGGACCGAACGTTGAGTCCGACCAGAAACATGAGAAAACAAGAAGTCAAAGTTGTTGACTGTTTTACCCTTTATCGGGTTTTAAAGCAATTGACCAGTTAATACCCTTCAATCTCAGAAATTGATTGAAGGTTATCGACTAGTGAACGTTTAGGAATGAAAACTCAGTTTACAACTTACCCAGAATGTGCACGAATGATGAGATATATCGAGTCAACGGTCGTTAAACATGCAAAGTCAACCGTTTAATGAACGGTTCTTCAACGAAACACAAAAAAACCAAAGAGAATTGAGAGAGGCAGAGAGTATGGACTAATGGAGGATGAAGATTAGGGTTTAGGTAAAGTTTTGTGGCAGGGTTTAAGGCTTGTTTATATAATAAAAGGTTAAACCGAACCAATTATGGACGTTTTGGCCCGTTAAGCAAGTAAATAAGTCTTTTATGATCAAATCACTGAATAAAATCAAAAGATATGATCTTGATGGTTAATAAACGAACTAGGACATATATTTCAGTTATAAAATAATTTCTTGGCCCTTAATTCTCGCGATTCATGCCGAAAATAACCGATTTTATACCAAAAACGAGCTAATAAACGGAAACGAACTCAGATTTTGTATGAACTGACTGTGCAGCAGCACCATAGCGCTGTGTGGCCAGTTTCTGACCACCACCGTGCGGCGCTCCACCGTCTAGGTGGGTCAAGTTTCAGTTTTGTGCGATAATGGTCCCTATAGTTTGGTTTTGATCGATTTATGAACTATTTTTGTTATAGTTAGTGAATAAATAATCATTAAAACATTGAGGGCTTAAAGTGAATATAAGGAAACTAGATGACTCATAAATGCAAGGTTTTATTAAAGATTTGGATCCGAAGTAGGTTCGTACAATGATAAAGTGAAATGAACTAATACGATAAAAACCCGAAATGTTACAGTATCCCCTACTTTTAGGAATTTCATCCCGAAATAAGAGAATAGCTGTAGCGAATAGATGAGGATACTTCTCCTTAATTTGATCTTCACGTTCCCAAGTAAAATCAGCTCTTTGCTTCGATTCCCAACGAACCTTGACTAACGGTATACGACTACGCTTTGTAACTTTATCTTTATGATCCATGATCTCAACGGGTCTTTCAACGAAATGCATGGTTTCCTTAATACGAACTTCATCGAGAGGTATTTGAAAATTACCCTCGGCAAGAAACTTCTTCAAATTCGAAACATGAAATACTGGATGAATATTTGAGAGTTCAGATGGAAGATCAAGTCTATAAGCAACACGACCAATACGCTCAATTATTTCAAAAGGACCAACGAAACGAGGAGATAACTTCCCTTTCTTTCCAAATCTCACAACATCTTTCCATGGAAATACTTTAAGTAGAACACTATCACCAACATTAAACTCAAGAGGTTTCCTATGCTTATCCGCATAACTCTTTTGACGACTACGAGCATCGAGTAAATTTTGGCGGATCTGAGCAATGCGATCAGTAGTTTCTTGAACTAACTCCGAACCAGTAATTTGAGATTCTCCAACTTCACTCCAACAAATAGGAGAATGACATTTGTGGCCATAAAGTGCTTCGAAAGGTGCCATACCAATGCTAGAGTGAAAGCTATTGTTATACGAAAACTCAATAAGCGGTAGATGAATATCCCAATGGCCCCCAACATCGAGGACACATTAGCAAAGCATATCTCCTAGAGTTTGAATCGTAAGCTCAGATTGACCATCAGATTGCGGATGATAAGCGGTACTAAGATCCAAACGAGTTCCCAAAGCGGATTGGAGGGATTTCCAAAAACGAGAAGTGAAACGACCATCTCTATCGGAGATAATGGTAATGGAGTTCCATGATGACAAACAATACTTTCAACATAAATATGCGCCAATCGATCAACCGAATACGTTTCCTTGATGGGAATGAAATGAGTAGACTTCGTCAAATGATCAATGATTACCCAAATACTATCATGTTGCTTTCGGGTAGAAGGAAGTTTAGTAATAAAATCCATAGCAATATCTTCCCACTTCCATTCGGGAACGGGAGGTTGCTCAAGTAGACCGTAAGGTCGATGATGCTCGGCTTTGACCTTAGAGCAAGTGAGACATTTCGCAACGTAGAGAGCAATGTCTTTCTTCATTCCGGGCCACCAAACGATGGAACGAAGATCGGCGTATATTTTATCAGCACCGAGATGTACAGAATATCATGACTTATGAGCCTCGTCCATTATAAATGTGCGGAGGTCATCATGATCGGGAATCCATAAACGATTAAAAAAATAAAGCAAACCATTGGGTTTGGTTTCCAATTGAGATTCCGCACCACACGACATCTCGTCATACATATTGCCTCCGGTGACAGATTCGTGTTGCGCGTTAAAAACACGCTCTTTGAGATCATTTTGAATGACAACACACGTAAGCAACACGGATTTTACTTGTTTCTTACGGCTGAGAGCGTCGGCCACGACACGGGATAGTAGCGAATCTCGCAATCATAGTCGCTAAGAAAATCGGCCCAACGCCGTTGCCTCATGTTGAGTTCCTTTTGATCGAAAATGTGTTGGAGACTCTTATGATCGGTAAATACTACGCATTTGGTACCATAGAGATAATGTCTCCAAATCTTCAAGGCGAATACGACGGCACCAAGCTCGAGATCATGCGTCGTATAATTCTTTTCGTGAACTTTGAGTTGTCTCGAAGTATATGCTATAACCTTGTCTCGTTGCATGAGAACACAACCTAGGCCTTGGTTAGAAGCATCACAGAATATAATGAAATCTTCACTACCTTCGGGAAAAGCAAGAATAGGATCATTGCAAAGCAAGTCCTTCAAAGTTTGAAACGCTTCCTCTTTCTTTGACCCCCACTCGTAAGGTTTACCCTTATGTGTAAGAGTGGTGAGGGGCAATGCAATCTTCGAGAAGTTACAAATGAAACGACGGTAATATCCCGCCAAACCAAGAAAAGAACGAACTTCGGTGGGAGACGTCGGCGTCTTCCAATTCTTGACGGCTTCAATCTTTACGGGATCAACATGGATACCTTTGTCGTTAACGATGTGGCCCAAAAATTGAACTTCCTTAAGCCAAAACTCACACTTCGAAAACTTGGCATACAATTGTTCCTTCCGTAGGAGGTCAAGGATAGCATGTAGATGCTCTTTGTGATTGTTTTCGGATTTCGAGTAAATCAAAATGTCATCGATGAAAAAAATTACGAATTTGTCCAAGTAGGGTTTACACACACGGTTCATGAGATCCATGAAAACCGCGGGTGCGTTAGTTAGCCCAAAAGGCATAACACAAAATTCGTAATGCCCATATCGAGTACGGAAAGCAGTCTTGGGTGTGTCATCTTCATTAACGCGAAGTTGATGATAACCCGAACGGAGATCGATCTTTGAGAAGCAAGCGGCTCCTTGAAGTTGATCGAAAAGATCATCGATACGAGGGAGCGGGTAACGGTTCTTGATGGTAAGCTTGTTGAGTTCACGATAGTCGATGCACATGCGAAATGATCCATCCTTCTTCTTCACAAATAAAACAGGTGCGCCCCAAGGCGAAGAACTCGGGAGGATAAAACCCTTATCGGAGAGTTCTTGAAATTGGCTCGAAAGCTCTTGCATTTCAGACGGTGCAATACGATAGGGTGCTTTAGCAACAGGATTAGCTCCAGGTACGAAATCAATGCGAAACTCGACTTGACGAATAGGAGGAAGTCCAACAACGTCATCGGGAAAGACGTCGGGAAAATCGCGCACAATAGGAATATCTTGAATCTTCTTCTTCTCCTTATCTTTCTCCACCACAAGTGCCAAAAAGGCAATGTACTTCTTACGCAAATAACAATGAGCTTAAAAGCATGACATGAGATTAAGCTTAGAAGCAGGTGTACTACCGAATACTTTAAGAATACGGCCATCTTGAAGAGGTATACGAAGAAACTTATCGAAACAAACGACCTCGACGTGATTCCAAGTCAACCAATCCATCCCAACTATGACATCAAAACTACCCATTTGCATCGGAATAAGATCTATGTGAAACTTGACCTTATTAAGAACTATGAGACAATTACGTATAACTGAATCAATAGTAATCGAATTCCCATTAGCTACTTCTATGGTAAAAGGCTTAGACAACCTATCCCGAGGCTTGTCAATAATGTATGCAAAGTCTAACGAAATATAGCTCTTATCGGCACCAGTATCGAATAACACGGAATCAGAATGGTTATTAATAGAGAACGTACCATTCACCACGTCATTTGAGCTTTGGGCTTGATTCACATTCATCATGAAGGCACGACCATTCGGACCTTGAGGAGTTGGTGCAGCTTGATTGATTGGAGGGGCTTGAATAGCAAGGACTTGAGCAGTAGCAGTCGACGGAGCCATAAGTTACGGAACTTGAGGAGCATAGGTATGAGGTGCAAAGCTTTGAGGGATCGGGGGTTGGTAAGTTTGAACTTGGTTGGCTTAGCTAGTGTAGAACGGTGCGGGAACAACTTGGGCTTGGTGAGCATAATATGGTGGAGGCATCACATGGGCTTGATTGGCATAGGCTAGCAACATGCACATATTGCTGAAATGACTAGGATTTCCACAATGATAGCAATCACGGGTATTTGGAACACCGGCTTGAGCTTGGGGGTTATTAGCAGCTCGAGGAGCAGACGATGCGGGTTGTTGAGGATCGGCTCGTGCATTTGGAGGTGCATGGCAAGAGTTGGCAAGATGCCCATAACGGTTACACGAGGTGCAAAGACGGCAAGTGGTGGATGCGGGATGATGGCGGTTACAGATTGAGCACAGGGGTGCGGTCCATTATACGGCTTCTTGTTGGGTGCATTTTGGTTCAGTGCTTGATTGTTGGGTTGGTTTACGGCATAGTTTTGGTGATGAGTCTTGCGCTTTTGGCCATCGTTGTTGTTGTTCTTGTGGTAACGGTTGGAGTTGTTGTTTTAGGCAGACTTAGGATCGGCTTTGGCATTAGTAGAGGATTTGGCTTTACTCTTTTCAGCAGCAGGCTTGGAGTCCTTTCGGGACAGTGTACCATCTCGAACGTGATCATCAGTCAAGGAAGCAGCAAGGGTTATGGCTTCCTCAATCATGAGAGGGTCTCAACTGACAACCGCGTCACGGAAAATAGTAGGTAGTCCACGGATATACTTGCGGATACCGCGGGACAACGGGGTTACGAGATGAGGTACCACTCGACTTAGTTCCTTGAATCGGCTCGAGTAGGTAGAGTTATCGCCACCAATTTGCTTTAACTCCCAAAATTCCGTCTCGAGCCTTTGCAGTTCATGCTCAGGACAAAACTCTCTCTTCATAGCTTCCTTAAGCTCCTCCCAAGGCATGGTTAATGCTTCATCAACACCTTGGAGGTCCTTGAATGTGGTCCACCAAGTAAGGGCACGTTCCTCGAGAACACTCGTGGAAAAACGAGTCCATTTGTCGTCCGGACACTTACTATGGATAAAGATGTTTTCCATCCTCTCAAACCAGCGGAGGAGCTTTGTAGCATTCTCCTCGACAGGGTAAAGAGGAGGTTTGGCACTCATGAATTTCTTGTAGTGGTAGTTGTGGGTGGGTGCAGCCGAAGTAGCAGATCCATTCGAGTTGATGTTTTGTAGTTGAGCCACCACCTCGGGCAAAGCAGCAGTGAACTCCTTTGTGATGCGAGCAGCCAAACGGCGATCATGAGCAGCCGATGGACGGCGGTTGATACGGCGACGAAGTTGAGGACATTCTGTGGGGACCAAACGTGAAATTTTATAAGAATCGGGTAAGTTGTGTAAACGAGTCAATAAAAGACAATGAAATGTGACAAATGTATGTGTTAGTGATTTGTCATGACTTGTGGACAAGTCGTAATTTAAAATAATGTGATTAACTTTTGAGATAGTTAATTAAACAAAATATTTATTTCAAGTTTAAGTGTAAAATGTTATTGGATTGGGCTCCCATGGGCTTCCCATGGCAGCTCAAAATCCAAAATAAATAACGAATTAAATCAAGTGAGTTGGCCTCCCACGAGCTTTCCATGGCAATTTGAATGACCCAACTAAATCATAAAGTTAAGCTTCGGGAATTGGGCCTCCCATGAGCGTTCCATGGTAGTTTAAATGACCCCAATTTACATAACGGGACTTAAATTTTGATAATTGGGCTTCCCATAAGCGTTCCATGGCATTTTATTGGCCCAATTAAATAAACAAACAATTTGAGTTGGTCGGCCCATGAGCGTTACATGGCATTTTAACTGACCCAACTAATTAACGAATTAACAATTCAAAGGAGTGGGTCGGCCCATGAGCGTTACATGGCATTTTAACTGAGCCCACTAATTATCGAATACACGAATCAAAATGAGTAGTCGGAGAATCTCGTGAACCACCACGGTGATATCTCCAACAAAATATTGAATCAAAACGGGTTGTGAAATGAATAGTTGGAGTGCTCACGGGTTGTTATGGATTTTCCACCCAACTAAACATTTAAAATAATTAAAACACAATTTTGGAAAGTTTCTGGATTTAGCCATGAACCACCGTGAATTCGGTTTTTATTAAAGGAATGCAACCGGTTGATCGGTCACGTTTGATTCACTTAAGGTCCGGTTGTATGACATATTGTCCGGCTTTGGCCTTGGGACTCAAGTACTGTGTCGGGTTATCCTCCAGGTAAGGAATAGCGTCTTACCTTTGTTTCTCAGACCCGTTTTGCCAAGGCCCAACTCACAGTCCTCTAGTCCCCTATGGCTACTAACCAAACATGACATGCCCCCATGCCCTAAGGAGAGGGAGTAAAAACAAATATGAGAATTCTTAAGGAATTTCCCAAATTAAAAATGCAATATACTAAATATTTTAAAAGATTTGGAAAATATTTTGAAAGTGAGGCATAGCCTCAGATTTGGTGTGTGCAATATTTATTAAAAATAAAAGATTATTTCCTAAAATAAAAGATATAAGTAACTACTTTCCTAAGATACAAGATTTAATAAATATTTACCAAGAAATAAAAGATATCATATATAATTACCTAAAGAAGCTATAAACAATTAAGGAGCAATTAAACAGTTTAGATAGGCACGTATAGGGTTCCTAACATATGACTAGGACAATTTCTAACCACCTATCTTAAACCTTCGGCTCTGATACCAATCTGTCACACCCCAACCTAAGGCGGAAATGCCGGGGTGTGAGCATGATTGCTCAAAGCTCGAGGTAACTATCATGCAAAAATATGATGACAATATCTAATAATTGATTTTATTTCAAATATCCAAAAATAGCAATTCAATAAACAAGAATCCATAACAATAAAAGAACTAATCCATAATTTAAATTAAAATAAAATAGTTCTTGATAAGTCCTATGGTCTCATCTAGCAATCCAAAACTCCGTCTTCAATTCATACGATAACCTGCATATACGTAGAAAATACAATAGGTTTGTTAACAATATGTTGAGTGAGCAAGTCATTAGTTTTGCAATGATATATATAATATGAAAAGTAGCAAAACGTAAGTAAAGCGGTAACAAACCAAACTAATGAGCAAATAAGTGTCAAGTGAACCATTGCCAAGCGAATCGGGCGCCGGTTAAAACTAGACGGTCGTATGATCATACTATAATGAGAATATGGTGGACCTCTCCGAATGCGCAAATTAAACAAGTAATCAATTAGCAAATAAGTCTAGCAATTCACACACAATACAACGTTTGCTAATGATTAAGATATGTATAATACTAAATACTACAAGTATGTATATGCCCCCAAAACGTTTGAAAATATGTGAAAACGGGGGAATGACAAAACTCACCTTAAAGATTATGCGAGTTAATAAAATATCAAGAATAAATAAGAGGTCTTCCGATTAACGCGCCGAACGAGAATATCCAACAGAACCTGAAACTTAGCAGTATGAAAGTATAAGTAAAAAAGAACCTAATGCCGCTGGAATCAATCCAAACGGATGTGTATAACTCGAGTTATGACGATTTTAATAGTTAAACGAGTCGAGTCTGACCATAATCCGAACTTCGAGTCGGGATTCGAGTTTTGGTCAGAACCCGTAAAATTTTATTTCGAGAAGAAAGGTCTTCCGGACCGAACGTTGAATCCGACCAGAAACATGAGAAAACAAGAAGTCAAAGTTGTTGACTGTTTTACCCTTTATCGGGTTTTAAAGCAATTGACCAGTTAATACCCTTCAATCTCAGAAATTGATTGAAGGTCATCGACTAGTGAACGTTTAGGAATGAAAACTCAGTTTACAACTTACCCGGAATGTGCACGAATGATGAGATATATCGAGTCAACGGTCGTTAAACATGCAAAGTCAACCGTTTAATGAACGGTTCTTCAACGAAACACAAAATAACCAAAGAGAATTGAGAGAGGCAGAGAGTATGGACTGCTGGAGGATGATGATTAGGGTTTAGGTAAAGTTTTGTGGCAGGGTTTAAGGCTTGTTTATATAATAAAAGGTTAAACCAAACCAATTATGGACGTTTTGGCAGGTTAAGCAAGTAAATAAGTCTTTTATGATCAAATCACTGAATAAAATCAAAAGATATGATCTTGATGGTTAATAAACGAACTAGGACATATATTTCAGTTATAAAATAATTTCTTGGCCCTTAATTCTCGCGATTCATGACGAAAATAACCGATTTTATACCAAAAACGAGCTAATAAACGAAAACGAACTCAGATTCTGTATGAACTGACTGTGCAGCTGCACCATAGCGCTGTATGGCCAGTTTCTGACCACCACCGTGCGGCGCTCCACCGTCTAGGTGGGTCAAGTTTCAGTTTTGTGAGATAATGGTCCCTATAGTTTGGTTTTGATCGATTTATGAACTATTTTTGTTATAGTTAGTGAATAAATAATCATTAAAACATTGAGGGCTTAAAGTGAATATAAGGAAACTAGATGACTCATAAATGCAAGGTTTTATTAAAGATTTGGATCCGAAGTAGGTTCGTACAATGATAAAGTGAAATGAACTAATACGATAAAAACCCGAAATGTTACAGTATCCCCTACTTTTAGGAATTTCATCCCGAAATTAGAGAATAGCTGTAGCGAATAGATGAGGATACTTCTCCTTAATTTGATCTTCACGTTCCCAAGTAAAATCAGCTCTTTGCTTCGATTCCCAACGAACCTTGACTAACGGTATACGACTACGCTTTGTAACTTTATCTTTATGATCCATGATCTCAACGGGTCTTTCAACGAAATGCATGGTTTCCTCAATACGAACTTCATCGAGAGGTATTTGAAAATTACCCTCGGCAAGAAACTTCTTCAAATTCGAAACATGAAATACTGGATGAATATTTGAGAGTTCAGATGGAAGATCAAGTCTATAAGCAACACGACCAATACGCCCAATTATTTCAAAAGGACCAACGAAACGAGGAGATAACTTCCCTTTCTTTCCAAATCTCACAACATCTTTCCATGGAGATACTTTAAGTAGAACACTATCACCAACATTAAACTCAAGAGGTTTCCTATGCTTATCCGCATAACTCTTTTGACGACTACGAGCATCGAGTAAATTTTGGCGGATCTGAGCAATGCGTTCAGTCGTTTCTTGAACTAACTCCGAACCAGTAATTTGAGATTCTCCAACTTCACTCCAACAAATAGGAGAATGACATTTGTGGTCATAAAGTGCTTCGAAAGGTGCCATACCAATGCTAGAGTGAAAGCTATTTTTATACGAAAACTCAATAAGCGGTAGATGAATATCCCAATTGCCCCCAACATCGAGGACACATTAGCAAAGCATATCTCCTAGAGTTTGAATCGTAAGCTCAGATTGACCATCAGATTGTGGATGATAAGCGGTACTAAGATCCAAACGAGTTCCCAAAGCGGATTGGAGGGATTTCCAAAAACGAGAAGTGAAACGACCATCTCTATCGGAGATAATGGTAATGGAGTTCCATGATGACAAACAATCCTTTCAACGTAAATATGCGCCAATCGATCAACCGAATACGTTTCCTTGATGGGAATGAAATGAGTAGACTTCGTCAAATGATCAATGATTACCCAAATACTATCATGTTGCTTTCGGGTAGAAGGAAGTTTAGTAATAAAATCCATAGCAATATCTTCCCACTTCCATTCGGGAACGGGAAGTCAAAGTTGTTGACTGTTTTACCCTATATCGGGTTTTAAAGCAATAGACCAGTTAATACCCTTCAATCTCAGAAATTGATTGAAGGTTATCGACTAGTGAACGTTTAGGAATGAAAACTCAGTTTACAACTTACCCGGAATGTGCACGAATGATGAGATATATCGAGTCAACGGTCGTTAAACATGCAAAGTCAACCGTTTAATGAACGGTTCTTCAACGAAACACAAAAGACCAAAGAGAATTGAGAGAGGCGGAGAGTATGGACGCCTGGAGGATGATGATTAGGGTTTAGGTAAAGTTTTGTGGCAGGGTTTAAGGCTTGTTTATATAATAAAAGGTTAAACCGAACCAATAATGGACGATTTGGCCCGTTAAGCAAGTAAATAAGTCTTTTATGATCAAATCACTGAATAAAATCAAAAGATATGATCTTGATGGTTAATAAACGAACTAGGACATATATTTCAGTTATAAAATAATTTCTTGGCCCTTAATTCTCGCGATTCATGCCGAAAATAACTGATTTTATACCAAAAATGAGCAAATAAACGGAAACGAACTCAGATTCCGTGCGAACTGACTGTGCAGCAGCACCATAGCACTGTGTGGCCAGTTTCTGACCACCACCGCGCGGCGCTACGCCGTCCAGGTGGGTCAAGTTTCAGTTTTGTGCGATAATGGTCCCTATAGTTTGGTTATGATCAATTTATGAACTATTTTTGTTATAATTAGTGGATAAACAATCATTAAAACATTGAGGGCTTAAAGTGAATATAAGGAAACTAGATGACTCATAAATGCAAGGCTTTATTAAAGATTTGGATCCGAAATAGGTTCGTACAATGATAAAGTGAAATGAACTAATACGATAAAAACCCAAAATGTTACATGAGTAACCGACAACCAATTCAGCCCCATTACCTGTAAAAATTAGTTTCTTATAGCCCACAACTCATACCGAGGCTACAACATTCAAATTGGTTGTTAGTTCCCTCAAACAACGCGCTAGACATCACAATTCACAAACTAGTCAACCGAATTCTAGTTTTCACATCATCAATGATTGACCAACCTAACGAATGCCAAAATTCATGATACTCAAGTATGATATACAAAACATACCTAGGAAGATTATGGAGCAAACATTTCACTTAAAACAGCCCCGAACGGCACTCAATTGGACAGCCACCGGTTAAGCCTAAAACAAACGAATTGATCTAACGAGTATAAGGAGCAGATTTTAGCACGCAAAGATGTATTTTATTGCATAATAAAATGATAGAAATAAATTATGAAATTTTTTACCAGAGTTGTATGAATGTCTTAGATTTATAAAAATATTTTTGTTATATTTTTCTAGTGCACACAAAAATCATAGAAATTCCTCCAACACAGAAAGGTACGTGCACCTATTTCAATGCGCAGCAAAAGTGTTTTATTTGTTTAAAAATCATTACCAAACCAAATTAAACGATTCAAATTGGGTTATAATATTCACTCAAAATGTGAACTTTCAGAAGTGGAATAATCCAATTTGGACTTTTCAAAAAAGAATTATGATGTCGGGAAGACAGACCAAAATCTGTCACCCTTCATCAGTTTTGACACACGTTCTTATAAAATCATAAAAACCAATCAAATCTCGTCCAAAAATTACAAATTATACCTTTCTAAAAACTAGGCTCAAGGTAGAACATCATGGAAACAAGAATTGATCAAAAAAATGGATTATCATCGTGTTACAGACCCTACAATAAACGAGTACTAATCTGTCAACAAACTGTTATCATCAAAACTCAACCCTAACATGTTCAACAATGGGTTTAATGGTGAAAAAGGGTTGCATTAAGATAGTACCAACCTTGAATTAGATGAGAGGTGGCTGGAACATGGCTGGAGCTGCACAAAAACCGAGGAGAAGACCCCCCTGCTGCCGATCAGACTAGATTATGGGGCTAGGGTTTTTTTTCTTTTGTTTTATGATATAAAACACAAGTTAAACTCTAGTCCCTCATGTATGAAAGGTGAAACAACTTGAGTGGAAAGTTAATAGATTTTACTTACAGGAATGATGTGAAGACCCCCCAGGGAAAGACAGATAAATTCCGAAAGAAGTACGTACTCTACATAGCTCTAAATCATTGAATTGAAATTAACGGGCGTTACATGATCGTGGTTAAAAAGGGCGAAAAAAGAGCTAAAACAAGCAAAACCGAAGAACTGGAGCATCAGAATTGAACCAGACCGGACCGGTCAGCCCCACCCCCTAGCCTGCGGTGTCGCGCGGCGCTCCGGGCACCCAGATGCTAGAATTTTCTTACGTTTTTACCAATTTTGGGGCAGGAAAACCTATATAAACACCCCTAAACTTAACCCTAAGTATACCGTACGAACCAAAGCCAAATTTGAAGTATCCCGGAGCTTAGGATTGCATATTTTGGCGGGTTTGAGGGCAAGGAATAAGCTGGTGAAGTGCTCCTCGATCAAGACGAAGACTACGGGTTTTATCACCTATTTTCTTCCGTTTACATTATTTTTCACCATGAATTTCTTTATAATTATTTTGTTTGATATTATGATGCTAGGCTAAACATCATAGACTGCCTAGGCATATGATGAACCTTTGTTGACGTTTGATTTTGATTTAGAATTTATTTACCGTTATGGTTTTATGAACTAGTAAAAGGTTTGATTATATTAAATTGATGCATATGTGTGTTTAGGGTTGTTTGATTGATTGCTATTATTCCATAGTTGTCTTGATTATTGTTTGTCATATGATAGGTTGCTATTAGGTCATCTACGTTGTGTTTTTGACTATTTTATGATTGATTTCAAATAAGATCATAGGAATAATATTATTTAACCAAATAAACCTAAGTGTGCTACTAACCTAAATAGCTGTAAGGTATTAGGTTATTGATTGATCTTTGTTAATCAAGCTTGCTAGATTTAGTTCTTCATAAGGAGTCCGTCTAGGTTTGATTGGTTAATTTTGTCTATCGAGTCAATAAAATATATTAAACTGCCTTCGATTTCCACGCTATAAGGTAGGATTTTGTATAAATTAACTAGTTCATAATTAATTAGGTGACCGTAAGAAAACTTGATTTTTAATACTGGTGAGCATTAAAAATTATAAGAAACCCATAGGTATCTTCTTGAGGAGGGTCAGGGGTCCTGTTCAGGTTTTCTTTTAAGCGTCTATTTTACGATTCCAGTTCCATAACTAAATATTATCCCGGTTAATTGACAACTGAAACTTAGGGGATTCTAGCCTAGGTAGTTTTCTCATAATCATATGATTTAATCAACAAACTTGTGTTTTCATTTAATTTACTTGTTTTCTTAAATTAGTTTTTAATAAGTTTAAATTTAACATTTCAATTAAAAATCCCCTTAAAACAAGTATAAATAAATAAGTCGAGTCTAATTAGCTAATAAACTTAATTTAAAGAGTCTCGTGGGTTCGATATCCGGACTTACTTAACTTTACTAGAGTCGATCGGTTCACTTACCGGTCAGTGGTTTAGTAGAATTTAGAGAGTCTAGAGTATTACTTAGTGTCTATTTTAAGTTAAATTAGTTAATAATTATTAAAACTACTTTTAGCACATCAAGTTTTTGGCGCTGTTGCCGGGGACTCTTGGCGATTGCGTTATTAGCTTTGATTAGACTTGCTTGGTACATACGTGCTACTTTTTTTGGTTTGTTTTGTCTTTGATTCGTAGGAGTCTAATTAATTTAGTCTAATTTTAAGTTTATTTAGTTTAGTTTAGTTTATTTATATTTTAGTGTTTGCATAGAGTCTATTGATTTGTTCTTGCGTGTCTTTCAAGTTTATGCCACATCTTCATTCGCAAGGACCACTTCCGTTAAAGTCCGGAGCCAATTCATCATACCGATCACCATAGATTCTCCACCGAAATCATCACCACACAGCTCTCCATCGTCGAGTCCAAGAACCACTCCCGATAAATAAATGGCCGACAATAACCGAACCGTGTACCAACAAGCCTTCGAGGGTTTCACCGGAGACCACTTGCCCATCATCACCCCCGAAATCGATAACCCTAACTCGTGGCGAATTCCTTCCTACATCATGGCCAATCTCACCCAACATAACCTTTCCATGGCCATGAAGATGAAGACGCACCCTCACACATCAACCGTCTTACTTGTGTGCTCAGAACGTTCAACTTGCAAGGTGCTAATGAAGATGCAATTTTCCTCCATTTATTCCTGTTTTCACTCACGGGTCATGCCCCACTTGGGTTGATTAGCAACCTATTGGAGCATTCACTACATGGGAGGCGTTGCGCACTGCATTCATAAAGAAATACTTTCCGCCTGCCAAATCACCTCGTCTTCGTTATCAAATTCACTCTTTCTACATGGAGCCGGATGAGCTGTACTATCAAGCTTGGAATCGTTTCTAGAACTTACTGTCGCTTTGTTCACAGCATGGTCTTACTCCTTGGGCCCTTGTTGAGCTGTTTTACAATGGGCTGACATATGAGACTCAGACTCGATTCAACACTGTTGCTGGAGGTGATTTAAGGATAAGTATAATGTGATTGAGTGTAAGGAATTACTTGGGAGTTTTGCCCAATCCGTCTTTGCTAAAACTCCACATAACGGGAATTCAAATCCCGTCACGAGTACACCCTCATTCGTCCAGGTGTGCACCAGGTCAATCTGGATGCTAGTGTGGCTGCTGTCTTATAAAGCCTAACTCGTGAAATGAGAGAACTTAAGGCTAAGGTAAATAAGTGTGAATTGTGTAGAGGGAGGCATAGGACTTTAGATTGTTCGTTAATGAGTCAGAAGCAGTTAGAGTTCATAAGAAGGTAGAATAGTGTTCCTAATGCTTTTAATGGATATAATAATTCAAACCGGAACATTTATAAAAATAATAACTATAATTCTAATTTGCGTTCCTCCGGTGTACCCCCTAGTTTCTAGTCAAATCTAAATCCTAACCGGGGGCAGGATCAGTCGTTTAGTGGGGAGCAAAGTAGTCAAGGTGGGAGTAATGGGTAGCACTTGAGTGTTGGTATTGGTAGGCTAGAGGAGATAATGAAGCAAATACTGGATAGAGATCAGAAAACTCAAAAAAAATTTGCCGATCATGATTTGATTTTAACGTATCACCAGTCCGCACTCTTAGATCTTCAGAGAACCGTAGGTGATATAGCCCGATGTTTAGATGAGAGACTCCCTGGTCAGTTTTCGGGTTCCACTCAACAAAATCCGGCTGCTCAGTTAAATGCCATCTCTACTCGTAGTGGTAGGTTTTTAGGCCTGGAGAGAGATGTTGAGGTAGAGGAGAGAAATGAGTTGATAGATGAGGAAATAGTGATGGAGACTCCTGGGATGGTGCAACCTAGGCTAGGGCCAGCAAGTACCACACCAACAAGTGAGCCCATAGTTGGAGGGAGTTAATAGAAGAAACCGAGAGAAGTCAGGTGTTCACCGATTATAGATCATGCGCGGCCCCATATCCAGCTCGTCTTAAGAATCATAAATTTACTAGAGAGTATGAGAACTTCTTATATATGTTTAGGCAACTTAGAATTAATCTTCCGTTTATCGAGGCCCTCCAGCATATGCCGAAATATGCCAAGTTTTTAAAATATCTTCTTAAACAAAAAGAAATTCTAGAGGAGCTTTCGACCGTTCCAATGAACGAAGAGTGTTCTGTGGTGGTTCTCAATAAGTTACCAGAAAAATTACCCGATCCTGGTGTTTTCACTGTTCCATGTTTGTTCGGTAGGCATACCTAGGAACTAGCATAAATTTAATTCCGTATTCGTTATATGAGAAGCTAGGCCTAGGAGAACTCATCCCCACTTGTATGTCGTTGTCTTTAGCCGATCGCTCAGTGAAGTATCCTAGGGGAATCATAGAAAACTTGCTCGTTAAAGTCGATAATTTAGTTTTCCCTGTAGATTTTGTGGTTCTAGATATGGAGGCCGATGAGAGAGTTCCTATTATTTTAGGTCATCAATTCTTGTGTACTGCTAGGGACTCGTGGATGTTTTCGAAGGTAATATCATTTTTAGAGTCGGCGACGTAGTGTCACTTATGTTTCTAAATCCATGAGACATCCGAGTGGTCAAGACGGTCTCATTGATCCACGTCACCCTGTTTACTAGATTGATTCTTTTATTCCGGGCAATGATCCATGTCTTGATCAGTTTCGTTCCTTCATAGTTTGCATGGAAAATGAGAGAGAGGTTGCGAGTTCTCAAGAGTTGATGGAGTTTGGTAGAGACAGAGGCGATGGTAAGCGGAAGTTTGTGGAGATTGGAGAGGTTGGAGATAAGAACAATAAGTTTGGTGAGTGGTTATATCGTGATGCAGTATCTTGGAAGGCCATGGAGTTACACCGAGGTGGAGGTAGCTCCACTCGAACAGCCGAGTAAATCACATAGTAGAGTGTCTTCAGTGAAAACTCAAGTGTAGAGTTTATATATTTGCCCCATTTTTATTTTTGAGTCGTGTTAGGTCACTAACATAGTTTTTTGTAGTTCTTTGTTTTTGTTTTTTTTTTAAGTTTTGCAGGATTGAGTGAGCTAGAAAATGACCCCCATGAAGTATAATGCAAAATTCAAGCATGGGGATGGAGTAGCCGAACTGTATACTTTTTGTTTATTTATTTGCTGCTATTATTCATGTTCTATATATTGATTGGGTTGGTTGGTCTGATAAAATACTTTGAATGCTTAATATCTATCAAGTTGGTAAGATAAATTATTAGATATTGTTTATTATGTTTTTTCCGCTTCCGTTCGTTGTGGTTTCGAAGTATTATTTGCTGAGCACGTTCGGAGTTTGAGGGCATTCATGAAAGAAGACTTTGGAATCATATTTCATGCACATATTACCAGCTATGTCTTTCCCATTATCTAGCTTGTTTATTTTTTGTTTTTATTTTTGTTTTTAGGTTTTTAGTTTATTGTAGTTCGACATTATTTTTATTTTTCGTTCTTATCATTGCATTGAGGACAATACAAAATGTAAGTGTGGGGATAGGATATTTGAGTCGTAGTTAATTGTTTAAATATAAAAAAAATTTTGAAAAATGTCCTATGAAATTGTTTTTTTTTTTTGCATTTAAATGGGAGATGATGATACTTATCGGGAATCGGTTTTTCAAACTACTATTAATAAGATATAATTAAAGAAAACGCACTTAACTTGGAATGTATTGGTAGGCTCAGCCTTGAGAATGAAAGGACAGTTTGATAGTTGGTTTAAATGATAAAAAATAATTTTTAGTGGGATACATGTTAAGTATGTATAAAATACGAGATGAAAGGTCGGGCCATACTCAAGCCTCATTTTTAGTTTGATTGTAGAAAATTATAAATTTTATAGAAATCTGAATACGTTATTATACAATGCATGGGTAGGTTTAACGTTAGAGTATGCCATGTAGCCGGTGATATAAACTAAAATCCTACACTTCTAGTTTTAGTGGTTAACACTTCATAGACGTATGGTTTTATAGCCTTAAATCCTGTGACGGGATGCTCCGGGGTTCGGAGACCATGGATCTGTATGCGGTTTATCATCTGGGTATTCATATTTCCTAAGTGGATTTATGGATATTAAAAAAAAACCTCAAAAGAGCAAACCCGCAGTTTTTCTGCTAATTATAAGTCATTAAACATGATCACTACGTGCTTTAAAAGTACAAATTCACTGCTGATTTGATCATACACGCTGTTAGTCATATGAGGTCCCCGTGCTCACGTCTCGTTACCATTAAGAAATGGACCACATGGGGCACGTCATATGTAAGCCCTACAGATGAATTCGTGCATAGTCACCTATGGAGATGGACTTTGGGGTGTTGCTTGATAACGGGGGTATGTCATGTAGTGGGGAACACTAGCTTGTTAGTTGAATAATTAGACCTTAATTGTATCTAATGGCTACTTGGTAGACTTTGTTGCTAAAACTTAGGTGGATAAACAATATCCTTGATCGTCTTAGCTATTCATGAAGAAATGTGCAACAAAGTTTTAATCTGCTATTTATGAGGTTTAAGTCAAGTTGGGGTGATTTGATCAGGTAAAATCTAAAATAAAATGGGTCTTGACTCTGGCTTCCACTAGATTATATAAAAATAATAATAATAATAATAATAATAATAATAATAATAATAATAATAATAATAATAATAATAATAATAAATAATTGGATCTTACTTGTCCCGGTAAAAACAAAGGCATGGGTTTAAGTGGACAACAAAATTGGTGATCACAGTTTTCGCGTTTTTCTAAAATTTTAAGATAACCTATATGTTTTTAAGACGGCATTTCTACGATTCTGATTCCATTGCAATTAGACTTTTGGAACGAAAAAAAGATAAGTTTGGGGATATTTGATATAATGCTAAATATATAGAATTCACATGCATATTTTGTATAATATTTTATTAGTTTTTGTTTGGTTTTTATTAGATTTTGTATATTACTAACATATTTGAATAATGTAGGTTCCGGAGGTTGATCGTGGTTAAAAATTGTTGGGTCATATTTTGTGGTTTATGCTTGTAGTTTTGTTGGTTTGGGCTTTTGTATGTAAGCCGAGATTTGTTGATCTCGGTGGGCTTTAGTTATGTTTGGGCCTAGTTGGTAGGATATATATAGAACATATGTTAACGACAATCGGTTGTTCGTTCATTGTCATTCAAATGTGTAAGTTGAGGGCTTAAGCATCCGACGTATAATATACGTGTGTTTTGAAGCTTCTTTGTTTGTTTTTGCTTGTGTTTTTGATTGTTTACGGAATCGACTTGGTGATTAGTTTCCACCTAATCATCGAGTATATTGATATCATATTGAAAGATCCGTCACGGGACTTACAATTGGTATCAGAGCCTATAGACCTATTCTAGGCTCGGTTATTGGTGATATCAAGGATTCTGTCATTGATCTAAGAAGGTATATTGTGTTGAAGGTGTTTGGATCTCAAAGAAGATTGTTCTTCGTGTTCTTCGACTGGTGAAAGCTTAGTTCGGAATAGATTTTGGTATATCTTATATTTAATTTAAATCCCATCATTTTCGGGTTTTAGTTAAATATTCAAGATTTGCCATATCTTCAACTATTCTTGGTTCTCGGGTTGATTTTGAAGTTCTCGGGAAGATTTCAAGGTTCACGGTCAGCAATCAAGACTTTCGGGAGGATTTACAAGTTCTCGGGGTGAATTCGTAGTTCTCGAGGTGAATTCGTCGTTCTCGGGGTGATTTCATCGTTTTCGGGCAACTTCGTGTGTCTTCGGATCCTGTTGAAAGTTCTCGGTCAACATTCTGTGTTCTCGGACGAAATTTGCTGTCTTCGGTCTCTCCATCAAGTTTTCGGTTAAGGATATTATGGATCAATCATGTGTCAGTATGTCCTTAAATGCAACGCTCCATCAAGAACTTGACTCCATCATGGGGACTACCACTCGTGTGCCTCGTTTACTGACCTCAGAAGGGTTTGCTGAGTGGAAGTTCAGATTTGAGAAGTACGTGAAAACAAAGGATGCGAAGATGTGGAGAAGCATAGTTAGAGGTCCTCAGGCTATTACCTATCAAAGAGAGGGCTCCGAAGAAGTTGAGACGAAGCCAATTGAGTTGCATACCAATGCTGACTTTGACATTGTTGAAGAAGATGAGAAGGCTCTAGCCAACTTGACCATGGCACTTTCACCTGAAATTGCCTTGGGATTTAGAGAGTTGAACTTTGCCAAAGGACTCTGGGAGGCTCTCATTGAAGTGTTTGAAGGAAACGAGGACATGAGAAGAAGTAGGCAAGATCTTCTAAGACAACAATTCAACATGTTCAACTATGTGTTGGGAGAGTCTCTTGAAAAACAGCTTCACCAGTTCATCCCGTTAATCACGGAGATTAGGTCTGCAAATATAAATCTCACGTCCACCGAGATCAAAAATTTTCATCAGAGTACCATGTCTTTATTTTACGATCCCAGTTCCATAACTAAATATTTTCCCGGTTAATTGATAACTGAAACTTAGGAGATTCTAGCCTAGGTAGTTTTCTCATAATCATCTGATTTAATCAACAAGCTTGTGTTTTCGTTTAATATACTTGTTTTCTTTTAAATTAGTTTTTAACAATAGTTTAAATTTAGTATTTTAATTAAAAACCACCTTAAAACAAGTATAAATAAATAAGTCGTTTCAGTTAGTCGAGTCTAATTAGCTAATAAACATAATTTAAAGAGTCTCGTGGGTTCGATATCCGGACTTAGCTTTACTAGAGTCGATCGGTTCACTTACCGGTCAGTAGTTTAGTCGAGTTTTAGAGAGTCTAGAGTATTACTTAGTGTCTATTTTAAGTTAATTTAGTTAATAACTATCAAACTACTTTTAGCACATCAAGATTTTGGCGCCGTTGCCGGGGACTCTTGGCGATTGCGTTATTAGCTTTGATTAGACTTGCTTGCTGGTTTGTTTTGTCTTTGAGTTGTATGAGTCTAATTTTAAGTTTAGTTTAGTTTAGTTTATTTATATTTTAGTGTTTGCATTGAGTCTACTGATCTGGTCTTGCGTGTCTTTCAGATTTATGCCACATCTTCGTTCGCAAGGACCACTTCCGTTAAAGTCCTAAGCCAGTTCATCATCACCGATCACCATAGATTCTCCACCGAAATCATCACCACACAATTCTTCGTCGTCGAGTCCTAAAACCATTCCCGATAATTAAATGGTTGATAATAACTGAACCATGTACCAACAAGCCTTCGAGGGTTTCACCGTAGACCACATGCCCATCATCACCCCTGCAATCGATAACCCTAACTCGTGGCAAATTCCTTCCTACATCATGGCCAATCTCACCCAACATAACCTTTTCCATGGCCATGAAGATGAAGACGCACCCGCACACATCAACCGTCTTACTCGTGTGCTCAGAACGTTCAACTTGCAAGGTGCTAATAAAGATGCAATTTTCCTCCATTTATTCCAGTTTTCACTCACGGGTCGTGCCGCCACTTTGCTCGATTCGCAACCTGCTGGAGCATTCACTACTTGGGAGGTGCTGAGCACTGCATTCATAAAGAAATACTTTCCGCCTGTCAAAGCATCTCGTCTTCGTGATCAAATTCACTCTTTCCACATGGAGCCGGATGAGCTGTCCTATCAAGCTTGGGAGCGTTTCCAGAAGTTGCTGTCTCTTTGTTCACAGCATGGTCATACTCCTTGGGCCCTTATTGAGAAGTTTTACAATGGGCTGATATATGAGACTCAGACTCGATTCGACACTGCTGCTGGAGTTGATTTAATGGATGAGAAAAATGTGATTGAGTGTAATGAATTATTTGAGAGTTTTGCCCAATCCAACTTTGCTAAAAAGCCACGTAACGGGAATTCAAATCCCATCACTAGTACACCTTCATTCGTCCTAGGTGTGCACCTGTCAATCTGGATGCTAGTGTGGCTGCTGCCTTAAAAGCCTAACCCACGAAATAAGAGAACTTAAGGCTAAGGTAGATAAGTGTGAGTTGTGTAGAGGAGGGCATGGGACTTTAGATTGTTCGTTAATGAGTCAGGAGCACGTAGAGTTCATAGGAGGGTAGAATAGGGTTCCTAATGCTTTTAATGGAAATAATAATTCAAACCGGAACATTTATAAAAATAATAACTATAATTCTAATTTGCGTTCCTCCGGTACACCCCCTGGTTTCCAGTCAAATCTAAATCCTAACCGGGGGCAGGATCAGTCCTTTAGTGAGAAGCAAAGTAGTCAAACATATCTAATACAAAGACAAAGCTCTGGCTATGCTTGCTTCTTGGGATTGACTGGACGTTGTTAAACAATGGATTTATGGTACAATCTCTCAAAACCTACACATGAATGTTATCAAACCGAAAGCCACTGCAAAAGAGACCTAGGATGCCATTGCTAATCTCTTTCAAGACAATCAAGCTTCTTGTGCCAATGGATCTACAGTTTGCAACGCATATGCTTGCGTATGATCAATATCTTAAGCCCGTTTAGTTTTCCTCGTGCATTTCCACATTGCTTAAATCACCCTTTTCACACTTGAATGACACTCTTTCTAATGAACAAAAAGAAAATATTGTAGGTTCTTCAAAGTTCCGAAGAACAATCAGAAGGATGCTGAATTAGAAAGTTATGCTGTGAGTTTTGAGAGGTGTCTCTATTGAGGAGATTGAGGGAATCACAACGGTATTTTGGTAGGGCAAAGTTGATAACGTGCTATAAACGAGAGAAAATAGTAGAGATAAACTCATTCATCTATGTGAATCATTACAAGGAGACTATATATACTAAACTAGACAAAAGGAAACGATAACAACATAATGGTGAGTAATGAGAGGGAGTAATGACGTAATAATTGTTTGTAAGGACTCATTTATAACATAATAGTCTAATTACTTGATAAATACTAAGAATTTTATCAAACACATATTCCACCAATTATCGAAGTTTTAAAGTAATAACTTTTCACAATAACGTAATTTATTGTTTATTTATCCATAAATCTAATAATATGGTTTGGACTTTAGACGAATTTGTTGGGCTCTAGTTTATTTAGAGCATACCGGGCTTCAAGTAATTTCATTCTGATTTTTCTCATGCTTAGTTTAGACTTTAGAAGAACTTGTTGGGCTCCAGGTTAGGTTGGTAACGAAATGTGGACTCTGGAGATGGATGAGCGGCCCAACAAAGCAACCCAGCTTCATAACAATTTTAATTAAAAAAAATGAGTGCGGGTTTTGACCCGACCCAAGAAAGCATCATATTTCGAGCGTTCCTATATGGAAACCATTCGAATTAAAAGTTAGGTTAGGCGAAGGCAGTCGTCTGATGTGGTTCATGGAGTCTAGATAAAGTGGATATGAGATTGTTATTTGTGTATGGTATTAAATATTAATCTAGTTTTTGTTGGCTCTTTTAAGTATTAATCGAGTAATTTCTGCGGTGAGTACTTTTTTTTCTTCCAGAAACCATTTCTTTTTTTAATTCCTTTATCGCAATATCTCGTTTTCTATTCTGTTTTGTACCATATTATAAAAATTGCAAACTAACATTTTTGTACTTAATTACATTATCATAGCTTTATGTACACAGTACATACTAGTAAGTTATGCATTAATTCATACAAAGGCTGCACTTTTGTATTCTAGTCAACATAAGAATGTAAGATTGCAAATCTAAATTTTCTACTAAAGGCAAAAAAACAGCCACTAAAAGGAACAAAAAAAAGTCAATTCATACTAATTTAACCATAATATTAACGACAGTTTGTGTTAGACAAATGAAAATCACGTAAACCCAAACCTGCAACTTTTTAAACTCAAATCTCACAAGTATGACTCAGGACAACGTCATTTGTTAATGCTGTCTTTATAGGCTAAGCACCGACCATAAGGACTATTTGTGTAATTAACTCAGTGCTTAAGCAAAATCTTTAGACTTAAGGTTTAACATGAACAGTTTAAAGAGACAAAGGTATATTATGTTGAGCTTTTTTAGGAATTATTGGTATATAATTAACAAAGTATAAAAGTCTTTTAATATGCAACAATTTGCAGATCAACAATGCCACAAGAAAAAGTTAAAACTGATAAGATTGATTTATATATATTGTGAATATAGTAAAAGTTATGACTTTCAATAGGCTAAAGCAAACCACCATAACCAAATCCTTTCAACATATAACCTCATATATGATAACACAACATACCAGGACATAACATTCATTTCCAAGAAAAGAAACCAGTAAACAAAATGAGGAAAACCGAACGAGGGCATTTTAGACATTTGCAGAAGTCCTTGGTATTCCAAGCCTCTTGCGGAAGTCCTCCTCCATACGTGGCAGTCCGTCACGTAATTTAATAGTCGGCTCCCAATCAAGCACCTCCTTTGCCTTTGTTATCACCGGCTTTCTTTGACGAGGATCGTCGGGTGTGTTTTCCACATGTATTATTTTCACTTCTGGGTTTATCAGCTGCAAAATCATACTCGTATTAATCACCAAACTCAAGGCATTTGAGTTATTTCACAAAGGAAAAAAAAAAAGAAACTTCAAAACTTACCTCTTTCACATTCTCTGCAAGTTCAAGCATGGTGAATTCACCTGATGAAGAAAAATGTGGAATTAGTTACAAATTTACATAGGAAAATTAGGGGTGGCAATTTCTAAAACGACCCGAACGACACGAAAATAATCTGGATTTGGGTTGGCATTTCTTTCCTTTTAACAAAACAGGTGTTGACCGTTGACCTATTTAATTAAATGGTTCATGTTTGGCCTGACCTATTTAACCCGTTTAGTTAAACAGATCGACCCACTGACCAGTTTATGACCCATTTTTACAACTCACCGACCCAATACCACGTTTACAATTTGATCATTACCCGCCAACCCATGATAAATGGGTTAAACAGATCATGTTAAGGTTGAACAGTAAACGCTTTTACGTGAGTGCGGGTTAGGGTTGATGTGCTTGACACAAACAAGAATATGGGTCTTCTTCAGTTTACAAATTCAACCTGCAACCCACCAACCCACCAATCCGACCCGCTTGACAGTTAACACCCAGAGTAATGCTGACCTGGATTTCCAAGGTTGATGGGGCCCGTATTGTTTCCTTCCATAAGCCGGATTAGACCATCAACCTAATGAAAAGAACACACAAACTAACTAAATACTGACGATAACCAATGTACACAGTATTTAACTATATCAGGTTTACCATGTCGGAGACGTAACAAAAGCTTCGAGTCTGAGTTCCAGGTGATTGAACGGTTAAAGGTTCATTGCTGCATTATACCGGTCATAAGTAACCAACAGAGCAATAATTATAGACAGAAATTATCTTTAATGCTTATAATACAAGCAGACAAGCAGTATTGTATACCGGATAGCTTGAGCTATGAAATTGCTGACCACACGACCATCATCAATGTTCATTCTAGGTCCGTAAGTATTGAAGATTCTAGCAATCCGGATTTCTGTTAAATAAAACTTGATTAGCCCAATAATATTGATTGTATCACATGTTTTGTATTAAACAAATGAGACATTATTCACCTATCCCGTGCTGTCTGTGATAGTCGAACATCAATGTCTCAGCTACTCGTTTTCCTTCATCATAACAACTCCTAACTCCTGCAATTTACACAAAACGCCATTTAGAAAATACTCTATATGCTTAAGTATATAATAAACGAAACACGTGGTCTAAGGGCAATACCAATAGGGTTGACATTTCCCCAATAGCTCTCATCCTGAGGATGCACAAGAGGGTCTCCATAAACCTCTGAAGTTGAAGTCAACAGAATTCTAAAAATATACAAACAACGGTTTATTAAGTTAAGAATACTGCAACAATTTAGATTAAAAAGAAGTTTAAATTTTCAAACCTTGCTCCAACACGCTTCGCAAGTCCCAACATGTTCAAAGTTCCAATCACATTTGTCTTGATTGTCTATTTTATATCAATACATATAACGAAAATGAAATACAGAAAAGAATAATGAAAAAGTAACTGAATTTGGGTCTTGATTACCTTGACAGGATTATATTTGTAGAAAATTGGAGAAGCAGGACAAGCAAGATGGTAGATTTGATCCACCTCAACCAACATTGGCTCTGTGACATCTGCAAACCAAAAAAAAATGAAGTTATTACCAGTTTACTACACAATATGACTCTAATTTTGCAGTAATATAAAAACAGTTACCATGACGAATAAGCTCAAATCTTGGGTGACCAGTCCATTGTTTTAGATTGTCTTTTGATCCTGTGAAGAAATTATCTACAACCACCACCTACACATAATACCAAGATGCCTTAAAACACATCATAAATATATATCATCTTGACCTCAAATGCATAACTCAAATAACAAAACAATCTAACTCGATTAACACTTTTAGTAAAACGTGTACCTCGTTCTTTTCATTTTCCATCAATCTGTCCACTAAATGAGAGCCAATGAAACCAGCTCCTCCAGTAACTAGTATCCTCATGTTTGCCTATAAACATCATAAAAAAATTCCTCTTAGAACCTTGGTGTAAAAAAGTGTGCCTGAGGCGCGAGGCGACCTAAGGCACAACCCTAGTTGCTTTTGACTATTCAAGGCAACCAAAGTTCAAAAAGCACAGGTGAGACACAACTTTTAGGCAAAAAAAGGGCCTTCGTACACGGGTGGTTTTTATGCATCAAAATGTTGTACAACATACTATGAGGTCATTTATATATTAAATCATATATAATGCTTATTTAAACATAACTTTTGGGTAGGGCATGATAATATATAAAAAAAACTTGTGCTTTGCATACAAAAAAGCATGCGCCTTTGCGCTTCGGTTTTAGACACACTCGCTTTTTAGAACAGAACTAAATAAAACAATAAAATACGAATAAAACAACAAGATTGATCTCAATTTTCAAGCAATGTGAAGGGTATACCTGAAAAAACTTAGCAGTGCGCAAAGGCGACGGGTTAGGAGGCGGTTTAGTAATAGCACCATTTGCTCCAATAGCACCTTGAGTAGCCATACTCACTGTATCCACAAATTCACAACCAATTAACACATTCCCCAAAACCCTAAGCCTTTGTATGATGAACACCAAAACGCTACAACTCGCAATTAAATAGCCGATCGAGCAGCATTATTATTAAATTACGCTACCAACTAAAGAATAATATTAAATCTTCAAATTCACGCAAAATAATAGATCAACGACAGCTAAATTGTAACCAACTCATCATTCACACCAACCGTTTCACAGATCTGAATCTGATCAATCACTAAATAATAAGCCAAAACCAAAATCAAAGTAAAAAAACTATTCAAAATAATTCATAAACTTACATAAAACAAATATTTATAAAAAAAAGCGCCGATGTTGTTCTCAAATTTGTGAGATGCTATTTATATATGTAGATCGGGGGTGAGAGTTATAGGGTACGTGTTGGTGCACGGTAGAGGTGAAAGGAGAGACGTTGATTGGGTTGGATTTATCTGCCACGTCAGGGGATTGTCACGTATTTATTAACGATGATACGATTGTGAAATGGTGATCAGGTACACGTTAGTTGCAAATCAGACTACGTGGTTTCAAAACTACGTGGAACTCTTATCTTCTTGTGATTTTAATCTTACTGGTTTAATTTCTCTAAATTCTTATAAGATGAGACAAAGAAAGTAAGATATTTTTTAAGGATAAGTTGTCAAAATGGACATATTTGAAAAGGAATTTATTTTTTTTTCTCTTAAACTTTAATATTATAAAAATGGCCACTTCAAACACATATGTGACAATCTTTTAGGAAGTATAACACATCTTTGACGACTTGTTACGTGCTAGACTTCTTAACACATGGTCAAAGATGTGTTAAGCCTTCAAATACGTGGCCAACGATGAGTTTGACATCTAAACAAATATTTAAAAACGTGTTTAGCCTCTCGTTTGTTTTTTTTTTCTGATATTATATTATCATAACTAATTTTATCTATATTATGTTTTTCTTTTATAACTTTTAATATATACAATTTTATTTGATTTTGAATACATTGTTGAAATATGTTTTTTTTATTTCCATGTTGACATAAACTTAATTTAAAACCGCGTGGAGTCAAATTTTATTGAACATTTCGATATTAATTTGGCGCGGCTCGGGTTTGATTAAAGTTTATGTCAATACGTAGATAAAAATAGGCGCGTTTCAACGATATATTCAAAATAATTTAAAACTTTATAAGTTTATATAGTAAAAACTATAAAAGAAAAACCATATATAAGTAAAATTTGTTATAGTAATATAAATATTAAAAAAAAACAAGAAGCCGAACATGTATTGAAAACGTATTTGGATGTCAAACACGTCGTTGACCATGTATTTGGAGACCTAGCACATTTTTGACTATGTGTTTGGAAGTCTAGCACGTCTTTGACTACGTGCTTTACAAACAGGTCAAAGATGAGCTTAAATGAGATATTTTTGGAATTTTAAAAAATGAACAAAAATAAAATCTTTCTCCAAGAAATGTCCATTTTAGGAATTTTCCTTTTTTTTAAGGATAAATTCAAAATCTACCTATATATTAAAGCAACACAATTTCCACATGTCATTCAATTAGACCCTTCATATAGGATGCAAAGTGTACACGTTTCCATTTTTACAATTTCCCCTTCATGAATAATAAAATGAAAAATATGTTGTTAGTTGAAATTGAACTCACTACCTTGCTTTTAAAATGTTTGTAGCTTACCAACTCAACTAGGATAACTTGATATTAGCATTCTCTTTTTCTTAATTGGTATAGATTCATAACCTTTCATTTTATTTTATCATCCGTGTATCACATGGACCATATCCTAATGATATGATAAAGTATTAAAATTAATGGCATGAAGTATATTAACTTTTTAATTAAAAGTCTAATTTATAACATGTAAAGTGAATAACAACGTTAATAACTTGATATAATGAAAAATTTTCAAAATAGCTCATATTAGAGAGAGAATCCTCAAAATAGCTCAAAATTGTTGATTATTTTCAAAATTTTGTACTAAGAAGACACATTAGGAGAAATATTAATTATGAGGGATCAGGCCAAACTTTTAAAAATACGTAGGGAGTAGACCAAATACGGAAAAATGTTGATGGAAAAGACCAAGTTTTTTGAATATATTAAAGGACCAGGTCATATTATTTCTTAACTTTTCTTTTCAAAAGACAGTCTTCCAAGACTGTTTTTTATGTTTCCTACCTGGACCGTACATATTTTCAAATTCTAGGAAAATGTGTTTTTTTTTTAATTTCGTCTTGGGAAACACATTTCAGAGACATTTGTTCTTAGGAGACGAGATTTTTGTATTTCTTCTTATAAGTTGGATTAATTCAAATTTCGTCCACTCTGACAATATTTATTTAAATTCCATCATGTCTACACAGGCAAGATTTTGATTTATAACTTTCTTTCCTTAATATATTTTGATACATCTGTTTAGCATCTTCATCTTCATGTTCTTCTTCATTTCTTCAACTTTTACTTGATTAAGACATGGAATTTGATAATGTTGTGGTTTGTTATGGTGGTAAATGACAAAACAATAATGGAATCTGTGAGACTATGTTCCAAACTCTCGAAGAGGCCTGGACTTGTCATTTTCGAGCAAGGTACGGAGTTGAACAATATACTCGTTCCGGAACGTTGAGATTATGTTGCCGTCGTAATAGGAACTAATGAACCCGGAGCCTATATCCTTAACTTCCACATGATCTCCCCTCTTAAACTTCATCATTTTGGATTCAAGAACAAATTAGAAGAGAAGAAAGATGATCCGATGATTGATGATTGAATGTATAATAAATGATGAAGAACAAAAATATCCTATAAAACTATAAGATCTGGACGAATAAGGAAGGAAATACAAAAATCTCGTCTCCTAAGAACAAATGTCTCTTAAATGCGTCTCCCAAGACGAAATTAAAAAAGCACATTTTCCTAGAATTTGAAAATATGTACGGTCAGGTAGGAAACATAAAAATGCAGTCTTGGGAGACTGTCTTTTGAGAAGAAAAGTTAAGAAATAATATGGCCTGCCCCCTCAATATTTTCAAAAAACTTGGCCTTTTCCATCCATATTTTCCCATATTTGGTCTGCTCCCTACATATTTTTTAGAGTTTGGCCTGCTCCCTCATAATTAATATCTTCTCCCAATGTGTCTCCCCAGTATAAATTTTTTAAAATAATCAACAATTTTTGCCTATTTTGAGGATTCTCTCTCTAAAATGGGTTATTTTGAGAATTTTTCCTTGATATAATGATATGTGTATCATGCTATGTGGAGTTTTTCAAATGAAATTCAGATAGGTTCGAATTCGATCCAATAGTTTTAGGAGGACGACCAAAACCTTTAGTTGAGTTTGAACTGAATTTCAGTCAGGTCCAAGCACATCCAAGTGCTTTTCGTGTGTTCATCAAAGGTTTACTCACGTAGGTGAAATGGTGAATTGATAATCAGGTTTGTTAACAAGATAAACGAACATGAATTGTTTGGACTAACTCTACAATATTTTTATTATTCAAGAAAACTAACTCAAAAACTTGAATTACAACCCATACCTTAACTTGGTATTTATAACATAATCTATACGTGTTAGACTATAACTAGGATTGCTAATAAAACATAAATTCAGATAATTTATCCTAACCTGATAATTATCTTTAATCCTTAATTAACTTACTTGCACTTCAAGATTCCTTCCTTGTACCGTAAGCCACATATAATTAAGGACGGTTCAGTAATTAATTCCAACATTTACAAGTGCAATGCTGCATCAGTTTGAAAGTTGGCAGGAGAATTCAATGGTTTGGGAGCTCACTAAAAGAGCATTCAATAGGGTAGAAAATGGTAGAGACAAATAGGGATGACAATGAGACATGAACCCGATAGAAAAACCCGACACCTGATATAATTGGGACGGGTAAGACCCGATCCATTAGGGTTGGGACGGGTTTGGGATTAGCTTTAAATTTTTCGTGGGTTTGGACGGGTTTGGGATTAGTAGTATACCTAATTACCCAACCCAATTACCTATAACGTTGACCAATTACCCGATTATATGCCCGATATACCCGGTATAATTTTTTTATATAATATATATATATGGGACGGAAATTTGGTTGTTATTTTCCTTTTATATTATATATAGATTTCGTAAGCTTTTTTATGATATGACCAACTCAATTTTAGTAATCAAATGAAACAATAATTAAAATTTATTTATATTCTTTTGATAATACTGTAATTATAAAAATATTACATTTCGTAGTATTTGAAATAAGAATGTTCCTAATTCATCGCGCACTATTATCTGATCTTATCAATTGCTACTATTTTATAAATATTTCTACTATGTCCATTTTAATATAGTAGCTAATATTTTTTGAGATGATATTTATACTCAGATTATATTGCACATATTATCACTATATATGAGTTTTTTTTTTAATTGTAGATCTTAACATTGTTATCACAATAAAGATCAATTTTTATATAAAGGAGAGTTGGAATGAGTGTTGTTTTTAGTTTTCAATAAGTTTGAAATTTTGTATGATGTTCTACTAAAATGAGTGTTTTCTTTTAGCTTGGAATAAGTTTGAACCCGGTGGGTATTTTGTCGAAACCCGTTGGGTATCCCCGATATCTGATGTGTAATTACCCGATAAATACCTGATGGGTTTGAGACTGGTTTTTATAATCGGGTATGGGTTTGGGAATATCTAAACCCGTCCCAAACACGACGCATTGTCATCCCTAGAGATAAAGAGGGTTGAGCGAGTTGACAATGGTGCTTAGTGAATGTTGAGTATCACTTAGAAGGAAAAGGAAAGAACAAGTGTGTGGAACCCACCTGCTAATTTGAACAACAAAGTCAATCACCATCAAAAGCACCAACTAATTTGAAGTCACTTACATCATTACGTGATAATATGTAACCATGTCTCTTTTGATTATTTTCCTACATAAGCTAAATAAAAAAACCTAACACGATTACGTAAAAAGAGCTTATCAACTTGTAGAATATAAGCTAATTCAAACATATAAAAAAGCTTATCAAATGATAGAAAATAAGCTAAAAGCTCCTTTAAAATATAAGCATAAGCTAAAAAATAAAAGCTAGGCGAAACACCCTCTTAGGGCCCTGACGAAACCAAGAGGTCAAAAAGGGTTGTCGACCCATTTCAGTAGAGTTTAATGAATTTTTATATTTAAAATTTGATTTTTAATTTAAATGAATATGAGTTAGATCTTTTATTTCTAGCCAGTAAAAAAAAGAACCTTATGATGAACGAGGTTATTGATCATGGTCAAAATAGATTGTTGTGAAGGGGTACCCACCCCTTCAGGTGAGTGATATGATAGTCTTATCTCATTGTTATATCATCTTATCTTATCTGATAATTTGATTTCTATGTATATATTGTTATTTCATCAAATTATTAAGTTAAGAAATAGTAAGGTCATAAGGATTTTCATTATACGTGTTAATGTGTTATCTTATATAAATTAACTTAAAATATTTTAGTTCAAATTATATTGTTCTTTTCGTATGTTGCCAAATCACAACTTTTTTAAGAAACAATAAAATTTGTCTTATGTATGTAACATAAAATTAAAATAAACGACATATTCATTTATGTTTGAATCCAAGCGTAAACTATTTATAGTAGTCAAATTAACTTAGCCACACTGCCTTCTCACATGAAATCCTTCTTAGTATTTTTTGTGTTGATTCTATGAAGGGTATACTCTATGGTGTCCGAAGATAAATGTTATTTATTATTTTATGCTATTGAAAATGTTGTAGCTTATGAATCACAGAGTAGTATCGTTTAATAAAGTTATTATATTATCTTTTACATATTCTACAAGGCCAAGAGGCTGGTATACATCTCTCATTAGTGTGAGGGATCCTACATGGAAGCAGAGGTGGCAAGAGGTCACGCATGACATCCCTAGAACACCACCCCCTCCCTTTTTGGTCTTGAATGACCTGAGCCCATTGACCATCCTCATTTTCATCATTCTCCTCTCAGTGGAGAATGAG